>NC_048298.1:111024036-111324036 GCF_013100865.1 Trachemys scripta elegans
GCTCTGTAAGTCTGAGGGGGAGGAGCCGAGCAGCTCAGCTGGAGCCGGGGAAGGGACGTGCCCAGCCAGCTCTGGGTCCTGAGGCAGGGGAGGGCTGCCCGAAGCCAGCAGCTCGGCTCTTACATTCTGAGAGGGGAGGAGCAGCTCAGCTGGAGCCCAGGTAGGAGAAGTGGGGTCCGGAGGCGGGGCTGGGGGGTGCTGAGCGGGCCGGGGGGCCGGCGGGGCTGGGGGGTGCTGAGCAGGCCGGGGGATGCTTGGCCGCGGGTCCGGGGGCTGGCGGGGCCAGGGGGTGCTCGGCCGGGGATCGGGGGCCGGGCCGGGGGGCCGGCGGGGCTGGGGGGTACTGAGCAGGCCGGGGGATGCTCGGCCGGGGGTCCGGGGGCCGGCGGGGCCAAGGGGTGCTCGGCCGGGGGCCGGCCCAGGCTGGAAACGCCGGGGGGGGGCAGCCTGGGCCGCTCCTCCTCCCCCCACACCCCCTCTTACCTGCTTCAGGCTTCCCGTGAATCAAATGTTCGCGGGAAGCAGGGGAGGGGGCGGAGTTGGGGCGGGGACTTTGAGGAAGGGACGGAGTTGGGGCGTGGGCGGGGCTGGGGGTGGGTCCGGGGTCCGGTGGAGTGTCCTCCTTTTGGAGGCTCGAAATATGGTAACCCTATACTGTCCTAGTCTTCTAATACATTTCAGTTAGAGCTGTTAGAAATTTTATAAATGTCAAATGTTTGTTTAAAAAAAAGTCTTTTTCCCAAAAAACTGTTTTTCGTTGTTTTTTATTTTTTTCCAATTAAACCTGAATGTTAAAATTCCCAAGTTTCTGGTCTTTCCAGAAAAATGGGGTGAAAAGAAAAAGGAGAAACAAAAACAACCCCCCCAAACCATAGAATTTTTTTTTTAAGTTTTACAAAAAATATTAACTGAAAATATATTTCTTTTTTGAAACTGTGGAGCAAAAATAACGTGAAAATGTTCACATACGATCTTTACCATTTTTGACTAGCTCTAATTTCATTAGTCTGTATTTGTAAATGCATGAATCAGATTGAACATGATCGCACAGGTAACACAAATATGAACATGCTGTTGTTCTGTTTTTTCCGCCTTAGGCTGATGAAGTGCAAGATGTAATGCATTTTAACTACACTGCCTGGCCTGATCATGGTGTCCCCACTACAAATGCTGCAGAGAGCATCTTGCAGTTTGTACAGATGGTCAGACAGCAGTCAACAAAGAGTAAAGGCCCCATGGTCATACACTGCAGGTAAAGGCTTAATTTCCCATTTTCCTTTAATGTGTAACCATTCAAATACATTGAGAAGAACACTGGAGGGAGGGATTTCTTTCCACCTTTCAGGTGCTGAAAATTGTATTTTTGTTTTGTTTTGTTTTTTTGTGTCTTATGGTAAAATCCTGGCCCTATTGCAGTAAGTGAGAGTTTTGCCATTGACTTTAATGGGACCAGGATTTCATTCTGTGTTCCTAGATGTAAGGGGGGTGAGGGAGAGGGAGAGATACCATATATTTTTATCATAGTAAAGTATTACAGGTCTGATCCTCAGCTGAGGTAAATTAGCCTCATGGACGTCAGTGGAGTTATGCAGTATTGTATTATATTATCTGAGGACCTTGCCATACACTTGCATTTCCATGTTTTTGCAATTCAAATGGAAAAATCAAAACAGTCTGTCAAGCAGTATGCCGTTTCCCTACAGAGATGTACTCTGTGTAGATCATCACTCTTGGATAATTTGGCCTTCAGTACACAACGTTGGGAGTTAAATCCATGGACTGGCAGTAAACCATATGACACAATATACAGGTTTTTCTTTTCTTGAGGGCAGCATTTTTATATAGTAACTGTCACCTTTGTTCATCATCAGGCTTCTTGTAAGACACTATTGAGCTCTCTGAAGGCAGCTGCTGCATTAATAATTGTACCAAATTGATTCCTGATGTAACTCCATGGTAGTGACATCAAAGATTAATTTGCCCCACAATGTGTAATGGTAAGACTGCTCCTGGTAATGGTAGATTATTATAGGGTGCGATGGTGTGGGACTCACCCCTGTGGTGCCTCCTGCTGGTAGTCTCAAGGAACTCTTTCCAGCCAGGGCCAGCTCTAGGCACCAGCCCTCCAAGCACGTGCTTGGGGCGGCACTTTCTAAGAGGCAGCACTCCGGCCCCCCTTTTTTATTTTTATTTTTTATTTTTTTGCTTGGGGTGGCATTGCTGGGAGCCGGCCCTGGCCCATCCCCCCGCCTCCATCTTCCCCCATCCCCCAGCATCTCAGCCGGTAAGGGGGCGGGGCTGCAAGCTGCGGCCGAGCGGCGGGAACTCAGGCCCCGCTGGAGACACCAGGCGGCTGCAGCAATGTTTGGGAGAGGGGTAAGGGGCCGGGGCACCCCCGACCCATCCCCCACAGCCCTGACCCCCAGCTCCGAGCCTAGCCCCTCTGAGCTGGGCACCCCCGACCCCATCCCCCACAACCCTGACCCCTAGCTCCGAGCCTAGCCCCTCTGAGCCGGGCACCCCCCGACCCCATCCCCCACAACCCTGACCCCCAGCTCCGAGCCTAGCCCCTCTGAGCTGGGCACCCCCCGACCCCATCCCCCACAGCCCTGACCCCCAGCGCCGAGCCTAGCCCCTCTGAGCCGGGCACCCCCGACCCCATCCCCCACAGCCCTGAGCCAAGCCCCTGTGAGCCAGGTACCGCCCAACCCAGAGCCCAGCTCCCCACCCAGCCCTGGGCAACAGCAGCACCACCCCCAGGCAGCGACAGCCCATTGGCACCAACCATTACCATCACCCAGCAACAGCCCATTATGTAATTGCAAATGTATACATACCATTAAAGCATTTAATGTACTTAGTGTATTTTCAAATTATTACAAATTAATTTTTGAATCTATTTCACTAGTTATTTTTTACATTTCCAAATACATGTTGTTATAGTATTGCAACTTTTTTTTATGGAAGGGGCCCCTGAAATTGCTTTGCCCCAGGCCCCCTGAATTCTCTGGGCAGCCCTGCCCAAAGTGTGTGAGGAGCTGGGGAGGGAGGGAAGTGGGGTCCCCTGGAGCCAAGCCTGGGCTACGGCGGCGGCGAGAGGGGCTCCCGGAGTGTATGAAGAGCGGCCGGCTGGGCTCGTCAGTGCTGAGCAGGTAGCCCTGCAGCTGGAGATCCTTGCCTTCCCGCCCGCCGGGGCTGGGCTAGGGCGCAGTGAGGCTGAAGAGCAGCAGCTCCAGGGGGCTCTCCAGGTCCTCGGCTGCCAGCATGTCAGGGGTGAGGGCGGTGAGCACAAACTGATCCACCTTGGCCACCAGCAGCGCCGCAAAGCCCAGGGAGGGGGCCGTGTTCTCCGCGCCGCCCCGCAGCCGCACCGCCACCTGGAAGTACTCCCACTCCATGCCGCCCAGCAGCTCCACCCGCATGGGGCCAGAGTCACGGCTTGGCCGTCGTGTGCTGGTAGCGGATTCCACATTTGGGGGGGGAGCCCAGTGCTGGGGTGGCAGGAGGTGCAGGGGGGGGAAGAGAGAGCCCAGTGCTGGGGCGGCAAGGGGTGCGGGTGGGGGGGACACTGGTGGGCTGGGGGGGGTGGCAGCCAAAAATTTTTTTGCTTGGGGCAGCAAAAAACCTAGAGCCGGCCCTGTTTCCAGCGCAGAGCACTCTGCAGGCCCGTGTCCTGCTGCTGCTGGTCCCCATGTCCCTCCCAGGACCCCAGTGCCCTTTTACCTGGAGTGCTGCCCGTCCAGGCAATACACCACAGATCTGGGTGTCCCCTCCCCAGGGAACCCCCACCCTCTATCCCCACCTTGCATCAGCCTATGGGCTACTGCCAGTCACCATCTAACCCCCTTTCACTGGGGCCGACTGCAGTCTGTATAAACCAGTCATCATAGGCAAGGAAGGTGTTGACCTGCTGCCTTTCTCTGCAACCCAGTACCTCCAGGGGCCTTGTACAAGACCCTGCAGCCTGTAGAGTTGCTGGCCAGGAGCTCCCAAGCTCCTCTGGCCTTTTCCTCAGCCCTGCTGCACTCCAGTACCCTTTAGCGCTCAGGCAGCTAGGTCTATCTCCCTCCTCAGCGAGAGGGAGACTGCCTGCTCCTGGCCCACTGCCCTCTTATAAGGGCCAGCTGGGCCCTTATTAAGCCAGCTTCGGATCTGATTGGGGCGTGGCCCCCCCCAGCTGAGGCTGCTTTCCCCAATCAGCCTAGGCTTGCTGCTTTCCTAGCAGCAGCCCTCTCCCAGGGCTGATTTCAAGCCTTTCAGGGCAGGAGTGGGTGACAACCCTGCTACATAGGGTTACATAGTAGAAAGAGATGTGTAACAGATCAGCTAGTGTGTGTTTAAACTGCTAGGTATACCCTGAATGGAACTCAAAGCTTTAGGAAGCTATTAGCCCCACCTCCCTACATCACCCTTCCTAAGGCATCTGCTCACAAGCTGTGAAAATGTGTGTATGGGTATGCATAGCTACAGTTATGTTGCATTCAAACAATGTCAAAAGCCTCCAGCATAGCTTCCTCATTACTGAAGTGGTGTTTGGAACATTCTGTCCTTTGCAGTCACGTGGTGTGCCCTAAATAACGGTGACATTACTCAGCAAACAGCCTTTTACAATATCACCCTTTCTAGTTCCTCATGAGAGTTCCAGAATTCTTACTAGGAAGTGGTGCAATAGCAGAATTTTTCATTTCTAATAGTGTTCAGTCCTGCAGGTCTCCTTATGAGTTGTTCCACAGAAGTTACTAGGTAAACTCATGGTGAGTCAGCTGCAGGACAGAGCCCTAATGCAAAATTGAGACAGACACTGGGAGGCTCAAAGAAGGGACTATCTACAGCATTTAATTTCACAACCCTATACTTAACTCCCCTGGCTCATGCATACTTTGCATTGGGAGAGTATGGGGACTAGACCATTTAGGATCTGACTTTTTCATAAGGATAATGCCACCTGCAGAGAAATGTGGTTTTGGGTAGAATGCTAAAGTGCAGTGTAGGTCTTGCAGCGCATAGATTGAAGTAATGATTTCATGAAATCAGTGGAAAAATGAACCAATGTTTTCTGTGATACTTTTGGAGACCATTAAAATTTTTATCTAACTTTAATGAATGCATGAAATTGATAGTCTGTTACTGGATTTATTAAACTTACTACCGCTTAGAGTCAGACATTTATTATTTTATCTATTGGAGTCATGATTTTTATCATGTCTGTCAAATTCATGAAAATGGATGAATTGATTAATGATAGGACATGTCAAGTTAAATAGAACAAAAAACGGTTATTGAATTCATGAATTTTTATCCTATCTCGGTCATATTTATAAAATCAACCACTTTTATTGGATTAATAAATATCCTACCAGTGTCACAGATATGATATTCTATGCATCTGCCTAGTCAATTTATACCTAAAGCCACCCCATGTCTGCCTAAAACTTTTCTCTCAGGTATGCAAATAATATTTACCAATTTCACATACAGTTGTATCAAGAATGTGAAAGCAAATGGTTTGGTTTTTAGAATGTTGGATCCACACCTATTTACATCAAACTGTTCTGCACCTTTAAAAATCAGGCCTAATAAAATTAGACTAAGATTTTCACTCTCTCTATTAAAACAAAATATATTGTGTGTGAGACTTTCTTTCTTTCTCTCTTTGTCCATCCCCTCCCTCACCCTTCCAAAGTTAGCCTTTTAAATCCATATTTTGGCATTTAAATCAATTGCCTGATTTTAAAAAGTACTGAGCCCCCAACAGCTGAAAATCTCTTCTGTGGCCCTCAAAACCAGTCAGTGTCACAGTGACCATTTCACAAGAAGTCTGTTGACTTTGCAGAGCTCTAAAACTAAACCTTGTGGAACTGCAAGTGTAACTTTGTCAAGCTCATTTTCTGTAGGCACCGTAATGTAGGTCTATCTGAATTCACAGATACAGCTCAAGTAGTTTTATACCTCTCATCATCATTAGGAAAAATATAAGGGAGAAAGGGAATTGCAGGTATAAGGGAGAAAGGTGGTCAGTCAAGAAAATGTAAGGCAGTGAGAGGAGGCCAAATTTACCCCCATCTGATTTGGCCCAGAATATTACTCTGAGGGTCGGAGTTTTTCAGCCCGGACAGTTTCAGCTGGCAGAATTAGTCAATTGCCTATCACAGCTCTTCTGTCTAACGATTTAAATTTTTTAAAGAAAGGTGAAATAATTGCAAAGCCCTTAGTCCCGTGAATTCTTTATAAGTGAACTGTGAATTACTGTGTGGCATATACTCAAAGGATAAGTCAATTGTATGAATCCAGTGCAAATTAGACATATTTTCATCAGGATGATTATTTCATAATTCTGAATTACAGCATATCATTTGCTTTCTGTACCCCACAACCACTTATCCCCTCTACTCCCACCCACAGAAACTAGTAATCTGTAATGTTGTGTGTGTTACAGTGCTGGCGTGGGACGGACAGGAACATTTATAGCATTGGATCGGCTCTTACAGCACATTCGTGATCATGAGTTTGTAGATATATTAGGGCTGGTGTCTGACATGCGGTCTTATAGGATGTCCATGGTACAGACAGAGGTATGAATTTCATCTTCATGAATTTTCAAAATTAAATGTACACCTCTACCCCAGTATAACACGAATTCTGATATAACGCGGTAAAGCAGTGCTTGGGGAGTGGAGGGGAGGCTGCGCACTCCGGCAGATCAAAGCAAGTTCGATATAACGCGGTTTCACTTATAACGTGGTAAGACTTTTTGGCTCCCAAGGACAGCGTTATATCGAGGTAAAGGTGCATTAAAAATACCATGTTGTACTAATGTAGGTATCATAACTATTTCATGCTGCAGAGTCTATTGAGCTTCTTCCACAGTCCTGTAAATAGATAAAATAATTGTCTTCTCCATGCTAAATGTATAATACCTTCACATTTTTATGAATCTGCTACCTAAACTATCAATAGATCAAGGGTAGATCCACGTACTTACAACCTGGCTGAAGCTTTCTAAAGCAGACCGGCTAGTCCCACTTTATAAGAAACTAGTCTGTGAACAAGCATTAAAACAGAAGTGTATGAGTTATATAAAATTCACCATTTTGAAAAATATTGGACTTGATCTAGGATTTAAATGACTTCTAGGACTGGTAGTAGGATCAGACGACCATTCAGGATCCAGTCATCTGACTAATCTGGTGATCCAAGAGTTATTCAGCGACAATACAAAAATTGGAAAACAAAAACAAAACAAAAGGCGGGGCAAGAGGTTTCTTCCCCCCACCTCCCTCTCTGTTTCTTGGCTAATGTTTCTGTTAAAAAATTAAAAAAAAAAAATCAAAATACTTCTGTGAAAAAATTCACTATTCCAGAAACAAATAGACCAAAGCTTCAGAACTTAATTATTTTCCCCTTTTCATTCCCAAGAGCATTAGTTATAGCTGAAAGTTTTCATTTGCTTTCAGTTGCCTGTTGGCTATGTGAAACAAGTGGGTGATCTCCACCCAGTTCCTAGTGGGGAGGAGACCACATCACAAAACCACCAGCACAACTGGCAGCCTTCAGAGAGATGCACAGGATTTACTGGGTCTGGAGGATGAACTATGCTTAGAGATGGGTCACTCCAGATCAAGGTAGATGCAAATTACCTGAGGTAGTATGAGGGAAGCCTACAGTGCCATTGCCCATCTTGTTGCTTTTTGTATGAGGAGGACTTCATTCTCTAGAGGAATCAGCACCTTTCCCCATCACCTGACCTGATCCAGTGCCTACTGATGTCATAGGAAAGATTCCGATTTAAGGCCTTAAGGCGTGAAAATTATTTGGTGTGGGGGTTTTTGTTTGTTTGTTTGTTTTGTTTTTAATTCTTGAATTTCACTGAGTTCCCATGTCGTAGAATAGGCTTTTACGTCTGTCCAGTTGAGGATGGTTCAGAGGAGAGTGATGGGAGAGATCAGGATGTGCTGCTTGATCTCCTTTTTATTTGGGGAGCAGGGAGCTCCCCCGTCCTCCACAATCCATTTTGATGGCTTTCCAATTTTCATATTGTTTCCAAGTTTCATGCTGTTGGCCAGCTGGCCTGTTCCCTGCTGCACTGGCATTTTAGCAAAGCACCACTAGGGCCTCTTTCCTCTCTCTTCCTAATACGCGCGCACACACTCACACACTGACAGAAGGGCTCTGTCACCCCTCGGAAAGCTAGATGAAGATTAAAGTGCTCCAGGAACTGGTGCCAGTGGGCAGAATTAAATACTGGGGAGCACGGATCCGGTCCATTGGCACTGTGAGGGAGACACGCCTGTTTTATAGTCTTAGTCAACAAAGCTTGCTCTAATGCAGTCTGACAACAGGAAAATCTTACCTCACAGCCAGGGTGTCATCCATTTCTGTGCTTGCCAGCCCTGACCGCTTCAGGTTTTTTCTTTTTAAATTAGAGTGGAATTTCCTAGTCTTTATAAAGCTGTATCCACACAGGCCACTAGGTGTCAGTGTAATTTAAGAGCAGACAGGACGGATCAGTTAGAGCTGTGTGAACCTTTCATTACAAAACTTGAAACCACACGCAGCTCACCTGGTTTCATGTTTCCTTCCAAACTGGAAACCCGGGATCCCAGGTTAATGGATGTTTGAAATCCAGTTAAGTTGGAGATCTGAATTTTGAGCTGGCCTCATAAGGTATATGTGCACCTGGGGACGAAAAACGCATAGTTGGCCCGGGTCAGCTGACTTGGGCTACATGGGACTCAGGCTTTGGGGCTGAAAAATTGCTGTGTAGACATTCAGGCCTAGGCTGGGGCCCGAGCTCTCGGAGGGTGGAAGGTCAGCTAACCCAGACCAGCCATAGCCATGCTGCAGGGCTTATATCCCTGTGTAGATGTTCCCATATGTGTAAGGAGCTGAGCCAAATCCCAGAGTCTGAACAACTTTGGGAAGGAAATATGAAATCCAAACCCCAATTTTGTAGCTTAAAGCCATCTCAGACCTCTTAGTTAGTCTTATCAAGTTTTGTCACCATTTACATTGGAATGAGGTTTAGAATTCAAGGTGAAATGCATTATTATTCAGAGGTCCCAATTAAAGATCAAGGCAACATTGTGCTTAACACTGTACACACATACAATGAAACATGGCCCTTGCCCCAATCTTCCTTTGGGGAAATAATTTGGTGGTTGATAATCCCACAGTAAATAAATAAATAATTAACCACTCTGTGAACAGAAACCATCAGTTTTTAGCTGTTTATTGTGACGAGTCACAAACACACACACACATAGAAACCCACCAAGTATGGCTTTTATTTGCCTAAATACAAGGAGTATGATGCTTTAAGATTTAAGGGCATAATATATTTTCAAGTAATAAGAATATAAGGATTTTGTACAGAAGCTCCTCTATTTCCTAAAATACTTCCAAAATTACACACAGAAGAATTGCTTCACATGCCCCGAAATGCAGCTACGGCCAGGGGAAATGTAGCAGTTATTTAACAGTGCCCGCCAAAGTTACCAGACAGGTTGCAATTGCAGGGGGAATTTAGGATGGTAGAATACAATTACCCAGCTGTAAATTGGCTAGCACCGTGAAACCGTGCCAAGGATCCTGTAATAACTTCAGTTTTCCATCTCACCAACAAGGCCCCTCTTACCACAGCAGGGCGTTACTACCGCAGAGGGGGGAGTGCCACCTACAGAATCATCAGTGCTGCTGCTTGTATCTGGATTTTCCTTTTAGGCCTCCCCTCCAAGTACTGATGCTGCTTAGTTTTGAGATCTGACAAAACAATAGCCAAGAGGGCCTGGGGGCTAATAATTTATAGAGTACAAAGCCAGAAAGGACCACCATGATGATCTAGTCTGACCTGCTGCATAACACGGGCCTTAGAATTGCCCTGAATTAATTCCTATTTGAACTAGAGCATCTCATTTAGGGGGAAAAAATCCAATCTTGATTTAAAAATGAGCAGTGATGGAGAAGCCCCACAACCCTTGGTAAATTGTTCCAAAGGTTGAAAACGCTCCCTGTTAAAAATGTGTGCCTTATTTACTGTCCGATTTTATCTAGCTTCAACTTCCAATTCTTGAATCTTGTTATACCTTGGTCTGCTCGATAGAAGAGCCCTCTGGTATCAAATAACAGACCTGACCCCTTCCTCACTTAATCTTCATACATTTTATTGCCTTACATACTTCATGATTCCCATTAGCAGACAGCACCATTCTCGAGGTGTCATAAATTCAGTCAACACCACTACAGTCTATTAATTATTCAGTTAATTAAGACAAGTCAATAATAGTGACATGGGCAGTTCAGATGAGCTTAATGCTTCCATTGGAATTGTATACTCTAATTTCTTGAATGGGGACACAGATATGTAGCCAGCATACTAATAACTACAGCTATTATTTAAGAATCTGCGTGCAGACGATTGTTATCAATATTACTTTATTGAACAGCTTTAACCAAGTTATACCAGGTGCAAATATATATATATGTTTGGTCTTTTCTCCCAGGAACAATACATTTTTATTCACCAGTGTGTGCAATTGATGTGGCTAAAGAAGAAACAGCAATTCTGCATCAGTGATGTCATATATGAGAATGTCAGCAAGTCCTAGTTCAGAATCACAGGTGGTACGTATGACAGCGCCACTCCTTCAGTTCTGCTTATGATTTATAATTCCAGTTGCCTGGTAGCAACTGGTGCAATTAATGTTTTACAACAGGACCTTCATTCTACCTTTTTCCATACTCCCAAGAATTCTACCTTAGGGTTGAAGCCTGGTCTCCCGCCCTCTTCCCTTCCCCCTGTGCCCCAGTGGTGGTGGTAGTGTGTGCAGAGAATGAGAGGGAAATCCCTTTAGCTGTTTGCGTTAGCATGGAATGATAAATCACACGTTTCTTAGCATTTTAAGACCTTTTTGGCTCACCAATCATTTAAAAAAAAAAAAAAAAGCTGAATAAAATCCTCTCCTGGCTTTCACATAAATTGTCCTAATGAGGTGGCTGCACTTTCCTAAGGTTAAAGGGGAAATTAAAAATCAAAAAGTTATAAAGGGTTGTCATCAGTCACTCACAAGTGCGTGTTCAATCACTTGTCATCTACCAACTGCCAAATGATCACGGCCAACTGAACCCCTCCCCCTCCCGATGATTGCCTTATCCCAGTACCCGGGTAAAAGCTGAGGAACTTGTGAACCTGCTATGGAAGCAGTCCGAAGTTACTACCAGCACTAACACTGAGCAACTTAACGATTAATACAGACATCTTAAGTACATTTTTTTAAGTGCAATAGGCAAAAAAACTGACAAAACCAAAATGTGCTGTCAAACTGCTGGGGTTCGTTTCCCAGCACTGCCATTGATTCACTTTGCATTCCTAGGTGCATCAGTTAGCAACTGCGTGCCTCAATTTCCCCATTGGTAAAACTGAGTTAATGATACCGTGTAAAGCACGTTGAGCTATATGACTAGCCTTTGCTACGTGAGTGTTTGATTACACAATTCATCATATAAACTTTGGACCCTGCCTCTCCCTCACCCTCTACTCCCCAAATCGTTCCTTTTTCTCTCCTTCCATTTCTCCCACCAGGTCAGCCAGACTCTTGACCCCAATGTATTTTTCTTTAAATTGCGTTTCCAACTGAACTGGGGGGTGGGGGAGGGAGAAGCTGGGATTCTCTTAAACATGCATGCATACAAATAATTAATAATCCAGGAATAGAAACCATGGCCAATATGAAAAGTGACTAGTGATTTTGAGTACCTCTATTTTTGGGTGCCCACATTGATTTTATAAAAGGGAGTTGCTGAACACTTTCTGACAATCAGGCCCCATTAAAGTTTATCAAGTTTTGCACCCAATATCACTTGTGAGTTTTCAACATATTGCCTGGCCTGGTTTTTGTCCCTTCCTTTCCTATACAGAGCTTTGGGTAAAACTAAAAATAAATGGCTAATGTTGTGTATCATTTTCAAACAGGATCCATTTGCTTTGTTCTCTTCCAGATGAGACCATGAAGTACACCCATCTTCCCTTGCTTCAGATTTTTTTTATCGTTTTGTTTGTTTGAACTGCTAGCTGTTTTGCCATGGAAGGCCGCTGCTTTGCAGTATATGGACAATAAAAGAAAGATACTTTAAATTTTAGAAGCACCGGGGAGACTTAGCCTTAAAGAGCCTGCAGTGTCTTTTGGACAGTTTAATTTCTGGACATTTTTAAAAATACTGGACCAAATTCAACTAAAACAACAGGATGGAAAAGATACTATAATATGTGCATAAAATACAGTACTCCTGAAGGGTTGTTTTTTTTTTTTTGGTTTAAGTTTTTCTGTGCAGGTTGGGCTTAAGGTAAAAAGCAAGTGCAATATTTTTTTAATGGCTGAATCTGAATGAAGAAGAGCTTTCTTCATGTGTCACTGGTCTGTGCTTAAGTCCCTAAGAGAACAGGCATTGTTAGTATCTAATAATACCTCACTAGTGAATACGAGGCATGTACAAACATGAAGGATTGTGAATTTTGTGAAGAGGAAATGGGATATTGATTTGACTCTGTTTATGGAAGCACAGTGGTTCTGTGCTTCAGTGGAGCAGGGAGAATACACTACCCCTGGAGCTTTAGTAACACTCCTAAAATCCAAACAGTATAGCTCAAGGTTAGCGTAGAAGACCTACATTAGAAAACTTCTGTTGGTCTGGTTCTTGATTGTGCTCCTCCTAATTAAACAGCAGGATTGTTCCTCTCTTTACTTTTTTCAGTAATGCCCCCATCAGTTAGTTACATTTTTTTTTTTTAAGATTGAAACTTATGAAAGCGCAGAAGAGTTTGGAGTACCTTAGACTCTCTTGCTGTAGCATTTAGCAGTCTATGGTGCCTATACGCTTGGTTTTTTTTTGTTTTTTTTCTAAAATATATTAGCCGTGTAAAAATGTGAAGCTGATTCATGTTGAGAAAAAAATATAGTTTCTGTAATGAATGCAGCATCACCTCTCTGATGAGCTGGGATTTCATGGAGATGTGGAAATGAGGGTTTTGGCATGCAAAGGAAATTTTATGGGTTCGTTACCAGGATGTTGTCAAAGCATCGGTACTGATTCCTGCAGGGACTTTGGGGTTGGGTTTTTTGTTGTTTGTTTGGGGGTTTTTTTGCTATCAGTTTTATTTCTAGTCAGCATATTTAGGATTTGTTGTATTCTTTTTGGCTTTGTATAATTCCAGTACATCGTTGTGTATTGTGACATGGATGCTTTCAGAGTGGATGTCGATGGCATTTTTGTAACCTGTTGCTTTGTGTCACCTCATTGGACGTTAGAGGCAATGGTACTCAATGTAAAAAAAAAAAAAAAAAAAAAAAGTGAACTGAAAGTAAACACATTGGATTGCTTACCTGTGAAAATGACACTGAGCAAGGCTGCTGCTTTTCCCACCTGGAATCTCTCTACCCTCGTATCTGTGCACCACAGCTCAGCAACTGTTCAAGGGCCTGAGAATTTAGGACCATATTTTTGGATGCTGTATTGGCATAGATCTATTCCCCTTTCCAAAAGTAAATTGAGTACTTGTGAAAGGGTTCCAGATCCACAGAAAGCTACACCCTCTGAGCACTGAGTGGGTGGCAGCAGCTCTACTTCTTTCCTCCCACCCCCCATATCTCTCCGTCCTGTCATGGATGGATCACCTCTATGGGCCAACACGTTAGTTCAGTCTCCACTTCTGTATCACTTGTATGGTGATGCCACTCCGTTAAGAGCTGGAATGTAACTTTTTTTTAAATTGGGTATTTAGAGCTGGTGCAAGAGGCCAGCTTGATAGTCCTGGAGACCGAAATCCTGTCTTCATGAACAGAACTGGTAACTGCTCAGGTTACAACGATGCAAGCTTCTTCTACTGCCCCACCAATGTGCCTCAACCCTGAGCTGGAGGGCTCACCTGTGTGCCACAAATGACAACAAGGGTGCCATTTTCTCTAGGGTGGCTATTGCACAAAGGCCACACAGAAGACAATCAGTCTCTCCTCATCTAAGCTGAATTCAGAATCATAAAGTAGTACTAAAATCCCCAGAGCCAGGCAGCCCTTGCCACAGTCTGTATTTCTGTATGTATTTCAAGCCTTCCTGTGCTTACCTAGGACATATTACCTGTCTTATTAATTTATATATCCACAGGTACACAAACTTCTTTGTTCAGGAGGAGATATGAATACCTTAATGGCTGGTTGATTCCTTCCAACATGGGCATGGGCCTAATCTGCAACAGTCCTATCTGAAGTTCAAACACCCAATACTTGGATCTAGGATTTTCAGTTGCCACATTGGAGATGGGGCTGGCATCAAAGTTAGGACCCAGGTTTGGATTGCAGCTTCCACTCCGCCACAAAGTACTGGGGTTTTGGTTCAGGTGCCTCTCTACTCTAAAGTTGAATAGGACGAACATCCTGTAAACTAGAGTTATGGTCCATGCATATTTAGAAGTAGATCACCAGTGTAGTGGTTTCAGTATACAGCTATATACCATACACACTGGCCATAGAAGCATAGTAATTGCTTTACAATCAATGGAACAAAAACAAGTGTGTTGATTTCATTCTGTTGGAAGTGTTATAAGTTTCAATCAGAGCAGTAATGTGTATAAAATATCTGTTTTAGGCCTTGCTTATTTGAGGTTGTAGAATAGTCTTTGACCTTGGATCCAGAGCGCTGTGAGGTTGAATAGCACAAATTACACTGGTCAAAGAAAACCTTGTGGATGTTTTATTTATTTTTTGTGCCGTCACTGGCCATTGCCCATTGATTCTCTAGATTCTCCATTTTGAAACAGAGGTTAATTAGTTTTAAAGGATCACAGCAAAGATGGATGTTATAACACAGCACAGACTGGACAGGATATGACTGTAGATTACACCCCATAATTAACCAACCACCACCATTTCTGCAAATGGTACAGTCTCCACACCTGCTTGATTTAAGCAGATATTAATATAAAAACCAAAGAGGTATTTAGGGTAAAAGGTTGACCTGATATTTTCTTTTTGGTAGTTAGTACAGGTTAGACGTAGTCATGCTGAAAGTCTTCCTACAGGCTGCTTCCCATTTTTGTTACGTGCAAGATGGTAGTAGACATTATGGAGGCTTCGGATACCCTGTTCTTCCCTCAGAAGGGCTGTCATTCCAATGTAGGCTGCTCCATTATTAGGCACCAAGGCCTCACTGAGGTGAATCTGAGAAAAGCAGGTGTTCAGCTACCACACTGAGGGGAGCCATGTCCAGCTATCTTCCCTGCAGAGCAGACTGCACTCCTCTGTGTTTCTAAAAATGTTATCTTGTGCAATCTCTGGAGTTTGGGGGGGGGGGGGGGGGGGGTAGTAGAAGGTTCTTTCTCCTCCTCCAGTGAACAGGAGCCTGCCACAGGCTGTGTTCCAGAACCAGAGAGGAGCTACATTAGCCATACTAAACACAGACAGTACTTTACCTGCTAGTTCAGTGATGCCCAAGCCTAAGGGGGCATAGGCGTGGGAAACAATTCCTTAACCTCGCCACACTAATTATAGCAGTGATGAAGTTGTCATGGCTAAGGCAGAAATTTGTGGAATTTTCTAAAACCATGTGCAAGTGCTGATTTTTGGCTTATGTCCCTTGCGTTGCCCCAGTTTTTAATTAAGAAAGGAACAGTAGGTTCAAAGTTACTAAATTTCAATTCAAATCATCACTGTATATACTACAAAACTATTTGCACTTTAGGAGTTTGATGAATGGTGCTTAATCTTGTGTTTGACCTCCTTACTCAAATAAGCCTTAACAGTCCCTCCTATAGAAGTTTTAAAGGAGCCTGTGTGAAAACAAGCTGTATCTCATTCACCTAACCTACCATTGTTACTTTTGGCAGCTTCTTTGTTGTTTCTACACTGTGCAATTCTGTAATATAGATATAGTCAAGTTCTTTTGACCCACAGTCTGACAGACATCAGAATTTAAGGAATTCTCTGTAAGCTGCAACACCACTCATCAGAAACAGAGAAACAAGGGCTATAGCCTGCTAGTGTTGATGTTCTCCTGCTGCAGCAGTAGTACAACATAAATGGAGCAACTATTACCCATCCATAGGATGTGGAGGATATAAAGGGAGATTGTTTTAGAGAAAGAAATTGATGAATAGAGGGGATCAAATAAGATTGAGCATGCATAAGCATGCAAACACATACTTTATAGCTTAAATAGATACACGGTAGGGTTGTATGTATATACATGAAGGCCCCACTTTAGGTATGCAATGCACAAACATGCATGCCCCTGGGAAGCTGATTTGCTCCCCTCATTCAGGCACAGGAAGTTTCAATCAACTCTTCAATAGCAACCTTGGTAAGTTGCCAGACCAATATTTTCTTTATCAACCTGTTCTTATGATGTTGGCCTTACTCCTGAGCAAAGTCCAGAGCTACTTGTTTCAATATGACCGTGCATGCAGGTAAGTTGAAAACCAGTCGCTTGTTCACAAGTATCCCTCTGAAATGGCAGTTTGTCTTTGTTTCTCACAAAAGAACATGTTTCCGAATACAGGGCTGCCTGTTTACAAATACTTACACCAATCATGTTTGTTTTTCTTGGCTTCTTTCCTCTCATCTTAAAAGCACTGAGGCCTCAATCCAGAAAAGTCCTTAAAGCATGTACCTAAGGTCATCCCTGGTCAGCAAAGGAACCTCCTTAACTTTAAAGCATGTGCTTAATTCCCACTGAAAGCAAAGGAAGGTCAGCGCATGCTTAAGTGCTTTCCTGCCTTGAGCTCTGTCTAACAAATCAGTGTTTTCAGTGTACACTGCTACTGTGCAGCCTGCATCTATGATTTGCCCCTAAAATTAAAGGCTGGAGTCTAAATTCTCCAAAGTACAGTTATAATAAAAACAAAAATCTGTTCTAAATCACCACTTTGCCTTAGCCAAGTGCTGTTTAACTGACACACATTAGGTAACCTGTGTAGTTCCAAAGTGGTTTTCTTTTGCCTTTCTCTCCCCCTAGGGCAAAGTGAGCAGAAGTGACAGTCAGCTGTTAGGTGGGCAAGGCCCCAGAGAACTTTTACATCTTCAGAGTAATTTTAGCAAAAGCAGATACCTTCCTAAATGCAATGCAGTGAACACATGGGCATTTTAATTTAGCATAGATAATGACATACAATTTATAGCTTGCAATTGTGTGGGGATCAGCTATTCAGTTTGCTCATTTCTTTTCCCCTAAATAGCATGAGGATGATTTTTTTTCCATAGACGTCATTGTTGTGGCCTCCTTCCAACCTGTGAGCAGCTACTATAGTAAAAGGAGGATTATGCAGCTTATTCCTTTTCTCTCTGAGTATGTCTTCAACTGCACTAAAACACTCAGCTGGGCCATGTCAGCTCACTTGGGTTATAAAATTGCAGTGTAGATGTTCAGGCTGTGACTGGATCTTGGGCTCTGAGACTGGCTTCAGGCTGGAGCCCTCCCCTCCTCACAAACAGCTATACTGCAATTGTACAGCCTGCAGGCCAGGTCCTGGTTAGCTGACAGGGGCCAGCTGCAGGTGTTTTAGTGTAGCCATAGACTCAGCACCTAGAACAGTGTTCCCGCTCTTTCACAGGGGACATTTCCTTTTGGCCAGAAGTGAATCAGTCCATAAGTGATCAAATAAACCTGAGGAAGGATATGAAAACTAAATGTAAACTTGTGACTGCCATCAATGAGGAGGATACAACTGTTTACAGTAGTGAGCATTCTTTCAGTTTCCAAAAGACCTACCTAAAATTTTACTACTCTGAGCTGCTGGAAGCTCTGTGTTTGATGTAAAATAAAGCAAGGTGCAAGAGTATTTTGTCAGTCATTCATTGCCCACAAGAGAACACCTACAATAGGATGACATTTCTTGGACAAAGACCAGGAAACCTGTACTAGTGTAGAAGACGGGGGTACCAGCGGTGTGTTGAGTTAAAGAGTTTGTGTTTAGAGACCCGGTCAAGGTGACCCATTGTGCTAAGACAGGATGCTAGTTCTACGCTATAATGCTAAATGTCAAAGACTTTGCCTGCATAAAATAGTTTTGTGCAGCCATTCAGGGACATTCCCCAATACTTTGTGTTCTCCATTCTTGAAGATTGCATTGGAGTGACAAATGTAGACACTATTTACATTTAATACACACACACAGAGCAAAAGCATTTATAAAGGTGCTTTGGGATGAATGGCATTATTAAGATGTGGGCTTATGTTATGAAAAATGGAGCACTGATTACAAAAGACTATTTTTCTAGTATGTATATAAAGAGCATACTCTAAGCACAAAATCTGGAATGGTTCCTAGCCTCAACTCCCTCTTTGTAACAACAAAGATAGAACTATTTAACATACATCAAACACTGTTTATTGCAGACTTTCAGCTGAATCATGTGAAAAAGGCACTATGAAAATTAATGAAACTAGATGATGAAAACTTTCTAGATGATGTGTCAGTCTATACATGTGAAACAATAGAACATTTTGTGACAAAAATTGTGTTTCCAAAAATAACATTTGCTGGAAAGTGTTTTTTCCCCCCTGGAATCAATAATATTTCAAAAGATTAAATTTATAAATGAACTTTTTTTTTTTTACATACAGAAAATTTGACATTTAGGATCATCACAAAAAAAAAAGAGTCTAGATTACATTTTCCTTTTGACTAGTTTAGTTACCAACAAAAATGCAAGTCTATTAAAAAAAAATACTGTGAATACCGTTATGGCTATCAAAAGCAGGTCTGACCACCTTTGTAAGCTGACTTGTGTGTTAATGTTTTCTATTTATTCCTGTGTAATAGTATGGTTCGTAACCAGTGAAACAGAAATAAAATCAAAGCACAGACTATATTCTCTCGCTATCAACAGCTTCATTAGTAATAAAACACCTTGCACGAGGTACAAGAAAAATTCAGCCTATGTTCCGAAGGCTTGAACTGCTGTTTGCATTCGAACATCTTTGATTGCTGGCATCAAGAACTTTTAAATAAATCTGAACATCCTGCTGTTCAGAGCATGAGACAAAAGGAGTGAATCACAGACTACAGCGACAGAGGGAATTTAAACTCTTCTATTACCGAAGGCCAAGTATGTCTTACTGCTGGCTCAGCTTCACTGGAATAAATCAAAAGCAGCAACGTGTTTCTGATTATCCACAAAGAGCATGAAATGGTTAATTCCACAAGGCTAAAACTCATGTTTGGGTGTAAGGGTTTTCTCAAGTGCCAAGAACGTCTAGCAGTGGGTACTTCTGTCAAGTCCAGTTGCATGGTTTCTTTATGGCAACAAGTTATGTCTACAAAATAATAATAAATCAGACATTCCCCTTCATTGCTTCCTAAAACAAAGCTTGATGGAATAATGCCAAGGACAATGGGATTAAAAGGAAAAGACATTCAGTGACTACTTCCCTCATCAAAAGATTCCACTCCTGAATCTGAGGCAGCTGCACTAATTTTTTCTTGTCGTCTTCTCATGATTTCCTGTAGTTCTGAGCTACCATTGTTAGCCTAAAAATGAAAAGGAGAAAACAAGTTAATTTGTGGTTCTAGCAACAGGATGAGGCTTTTCAGTCAAGATTTTAAGAAGACAGATGGCTTAACGTTAGGTCTTAAATCCACATATAGTCCCTGATATGTTAAGTGGCCCGTTCAGGACAGCACTTAAGCGATGTCTTACATAGTGAGGAACTTAACTATATTCTTAAATGCTTTCCCGAATGAGGGTTGTAGGCTTCTAAATAAGTTCAGCCTGATTTTCAGTACCGCTGAGCATCCTCAACTCTCACTGATGTCAACGAAAGCTATTCGGTACTCAGGGATGAAACCCTGACCTCAATGAAGTCAATAGGTGTTTTGCCATTGACTTCAATGGGGCCAGGATTTCACCCTTTTTGGCTAAATTTATTTAGGAGCTTAAGGGCTCAATCCTACAACCATATGTTTAATTTTACATGTTCAGTACCACTGAAGTCAATGGCCATCAACAAATTTAGGCCTCTAACCATCAGAGGAGTGAATTTCTGAAACAGCCTTATAAGGGGAGCAGTGGGGGCAAAAAACCTAACTGGCTTCAAGACTGAACTTGATAAGTTTATGGAGAGGATGGTGTGATGAGACTGCCTACACTGGCATGTAGCCAATCTGCAACTTCTAGCAGCAAATATCTTCAATGGCCGGTGATGGGACACTAGACGTGGAGGGCTCTGAGTTACTACAGAGAATTCTTTCCCAGGTGTTTGCCTGGTGGGTCTTGCCCACATGCTCAGGGTCTCTCTGACTGATCTCCATATTTGGAGTGGGGAAGGCATTTCCCCCCAGGTCAGATTGGCAGAAACCCTGGGGGCTTTTCGCCTTCCTCTGCAGCATGGGGCAGGTTTAAACTAGTATAAATGGTGGCTTTTCAGTAACTTGATGTTTTTAAACCATGATTTGAGGACTTCAGTAACTCAGCTAGAGGTTATGGGTCTATTACAGGAGTGGGAGGTGAGGTTCTGTGGCCTGCAATGTGCAGATCAGACTAGATGATCATAATGGTCCCTTCAAACCGTAAAGTCTATGAGTCTATGCATAGGTGTAAAGTTGAACACACACAAGTGTCTACAGGATTGGAACCTAAGTAGGAGCCTCACTTTATTTACCCATTTTACCTGCTGTATAAACATTTTAGCACATGGATTTGGCACTTATGACAGTGCAGTTTGGACTGATCCATATCATCTAACCAACCCAAATAACGTTGCCTGAAAAGCAATTTCGATGAAGTTAAAAAATGATGTTCTTACCATTTTATGTTTATGGAGAAACTAGAGCAAATCTCTGTTTCTCTCTTCGGCGTAGAGACCATTTGGTAATTTGAATGAAGTCATTAGTATGCAAGCACACATGCTAATTATATTGGAAACTTCCACACTGTATATTACTTTGAATAAGATTAGTAGATTACACAGTTGGATACAAACCCACTATTTATCTAGCTATGTAACAAAATTACCTTAAGAACTAGGAGAATCTTAACCTTCCTCATCACTGATAGGAAGTCTGCGTCATATGAGGCTAGCAACAGTTTCTTTATGCAAAGGGTAGGTAAACAATTCTTCAATTGGTTCTTAATTATAGCTCTTTACAATTTATGCCAAATTAGACTGATTACAGGGTATTATCCAATAAGCTATTTTGCGTAAGCTAACTGCTGGGCAACATGTGCATATTAGAAAAATCGGGCATCATTTTCCACTTGGGTGGGGGTTAGGATGTCTAATTCTTCTGTATTCAGGCATGTTCATAGTTCCCATTAAGGGAGAAGTGAAAGGGAATCAACTGGTCCATGTTGGGGATAATCAGGAAAATAGACAATGTAAAAGTATAATGTTTTGAACTTCTATACTGCTTTCAACAGAGGAATTAACACAAACATCATCCCTGCAAGGGAGCAACTGTTATTAATCCCATGTTACAGACAGGGAAACAGACCGAGGCAGATTAAGGGCCAAACAATTCTCAGGTGCACTAAGTTCATTTTGCATTGCATCAGTGGTGAAAACTGAACTTAAGCTGTCTGGTGAAACCAAGGGAAAATTCTCTATGCAGAGGAGAATGTCTGATTAGCATAAAGCAGGTGGATGCTACCTACTGTGCCTGATCCACCACCTCTAGCCATTGCCTTCTCTGCTGGAGCTGCACTGCCTGGTGTGGCAAGTGGAGAGAGACTGGCAGGGCTAGTTTTTGCTGGGCCCGATGCGCTACATACCTTAAAGCTGACTCCTTGAAGTATTGGTTAGCCTGAGGCTGGGCAGAAAGCCCCAGGGAGCTGTGATCAGCACCCCTTTTCTCCACTGTGCTTAAGTTTTGTGTGGGCAGAGTTGAACTCAAAGTGATTTACCTAAAGTCACTCAAGGAGTCTGTAGCAAAGCCATGAACAAAACCCAGATCTCACAGCTGCAGGCACTTGCTTTGGGCAGAGAGCCATTCTTTCTACAGCATGCGGCTCAAGACCAGCAATTTATGCTTTCCATTTTTTAGACTTTTTAAAAAACATTAAAAACAAATAGGAAAAAAGTTGATTCAATGTAACAAATTTTGTAAGAAACCATTTATCTCCCCCTAGGGGAAAAACAATCCAGGACACCTTCTTCCCTTGATTTTCACTCTCTTTAGACCATGTTTACGTGTGGCCACGGAAAGCCCTAAACATTTATGCTTTCTCTTCTACTTTTGAATTCTGGTTTAATTCAAAGGAGAGAATGGAGGATTTGCAGCACAATCAGAGGTGCAGGACTGATCAAAAAACATTCAGCAGAAGATAAAGCAAAACAGACATTTAAATTATTGCACTTAGCATATTATTTTTCCTACAGGTACAACTACTGAATTACAGTAGCCTACGTTTAAGGCATTAGTTCACCACTTAACTGAAGAATTAGCCATTACGCAGAGGTGGATTAAGGCAGGTTCCCTGAAGCTGGTGCACACTTTGGGAGCACCCCTGCATCACAGAGAGGACACGGATCAAGGAGCAGTCTTCGGACAAGCCTGGAGAGGAATTTGTTTGGGTGGATCCAGACTTAGTCCAGCATGGAATGTTATTTGTACCTGCACTGACTTAAGAGTCAATTCCTCTGATACACAGGTCACAATTATTAGACACAGGATGCAAAATCTAGAGTACATGGAATCTAATCATCTGTTCTATATATTAGCTAGATCTGTATGGCTAAACTCATAACCTAATGGCTATTCAGACATTTATAGAAAAGAGTTAATTGTGCTTAGATAATCTGTATGTCATGGGCTACACTGGTTTAACAATTTTACATGGCTCTATAAACTTCTATTATTTGAATTGCTTCCAGTTTGAGTAATAACATATTTCTTTACCTTTTAAGAACAAGACAGCTCATTTTTGTTAGCTGGTGTAAAGATAATGTTTCAGAAATGGCCACTGCCATTCAATTGCAAGCAGACTGACTTTCTGCAATTTAAGTAACAACAGGCTCTTGGAGGCAGGATAGACGTGCATAGAAAAAAACATGCTCCTTCAGGGTGATCAAATGTTTCCAGTAGGACATCAGTAGAGGGGTTAAAGCAGGGGTGGGCAAACTACCGCCTGCGGGCCACATCCGGCCCGCAGAACCGTCCTGCCCGGCCCCCAACCCCTTGGCCCAGGAGGTTACCCTCCCCGCCCCCACAGACTCAGCTCACTCGCTTCGCTGCCGGCGCAATGCTCTGGGCAGCAGGGCAGCGAGCTCCTGGGCAGCGCAGCTGCAGAGCCAGGCCAGACCCGGTGCTCTGAGCTGCATGGTGGTGGCTGAGGCACTGGCAGCGTGGCCCGGCTCCAGCTGGGCGGCGCTGCTGTAGTGCCACCAGCCACCGGTGCTCCAGGCAGCGCGGTAAGGGGGCAGGGAGTGGGGGGTTGGATAGAGGGCAGGGGAGTTCGGGGTGGTGGTCAGGGGGCGGGGGTGTGGATGGTGGTTGGGGGGGGAAATAGGGGGTTGAATGGGGGCAGGGGTTCCAGGGGGCAGTTGGATGGGGTGGCGGGGGGCAGTCAGGGGACAGGGAGAAGGGGTGTTTGGATGGGGCAGGGGTCCTGGGGGGGGGCACGTCAGCAATGAGAGGAGGGGTTGGATGGGGCGGCGGGGGCCCAGGGGCAGTCAGGGGACAGGTAGCGAGCGTGTGGGGATGGGGCAGGGGTTCCCGAGGGACCGTCAGGGAACAGGAGGGTTGGATGGGGCAGATAAGAGGTGGAGGCCGGGCCACGACCCCCTCCCCTAACCGGCCCGCCATACAATTTACGAAACCCAATGCAGCCCTCAGGCCAAACAGTTTGCCCGCCCCTGGGTTAAAGCATCACATAGTCCAAAAAAGATTAAATTTTAATTTAATAAGTTCAAAGTCAAATGATAAAGTGGAGACTGAATTTTAATTAAGCCTTACAGAAACCAACAAAAAAGATCAACCTCCTTCCAATACCTGCATATTTACATTTGCAGATAACCTTAATAGACAAGCCTGGACCACTCAAATTCCTGCAGAATGAAGAAACAACAGAAACCAAAGGCGAGCGAAAAAAGCCCAGAACAGAGAGGGAGAATGAGACTTCTACTAACTGATACATGTTCAATTTTCAAATTAACATCCATTGAACACAAGAATATTTTCCTAGATATATGCAACAAGAAAGACCACATCTGCTCATAGTACATCTCCACAGTTAATTTAATACCCTATAGGACACCACCATGCCCGTTGACAGCATAAACTATTAACAGGGGGATTCCTTTCACAATCAGTGTTTAAGTTTCCTGTTTCTTTGACTGCCTCCATCAAACCAGTATGGTACCCACTTTGTAACACCTGTGAGGTGTGTGGATGTCTACAGTTGTGTTATTCATATGCCAAGTGTCTGAATCACTTGTGTAATAAACATGATACAGTAACTCCTCACTTAAAGTCATCCCAGTTAACGTTGTTTCGTTGCTGATCAATTAGGGAACATGCTCGTTTAAAGTTGTGCAGTGCTCCCGTCTAACGTCATTTGGCAGCCACCTGCTTTGTCCACTGCTTGCAGGAGGAGCAGCCCGTTGCAGCTAGCTGGTGGGGGCTTGGAACCACGATGGACCAGCAGCTCCCCATTAGCTCCCTGCTCTCCTAAGTTCCCTGTGCTGCAGCCACCCAGCAGGGTATCAATTGCCGGGCAGGTCAGCTGTCCCTCCCCCCACTGCCATGTGCTGCTCCTGCCTTAGAGCTGCTCCCAGAGACTCCTGCTTGCTGTGCGGGGGGGGGGGGGGCTAATATCAGGGTGTCCCCCTCCCCCCTGATCCTGCACCCCGCTTACCCCTTCTCCATATAGAGCAGAGAGGGGACACGGAAGGAGAGAGACAGAGCGAGCTTGGGGCAGCAGCTGCTGTCTCAACTTCCTGATCCACTTAAAAAGACTAGGCACTTAAGAGTGGGTCAGCTTACTTAAAGGGGCAGTGTGCATCTCTCTCCCCCACACACAAGTTGTGTGTCTGTCTCTGTCTGCTATGCTTCTCCCCTCCCTCGTGTTCGTACTGCCTTGTGTGAGAGGCTGCATTAACAACGTGTTAACCCTTGAGGGCTCAGCTGAGTTCTAGTTCATCATTTAGCAGCAAGGCATTCCCTGGGAAATATCCCTCCCTCTTCCACCCTCTGACTTCACCACCTCAACCATGTTTCACAATCATCATAGCTGTGAACAGTATTAAACTGTTTGTTTACAACGTATACTGTGTGTATATCTATATAATATATAGTTTTTTGTCTGGTAAAAAAAATTCCCTGGAACCTAACCCCCCCTATTTACATTAATTCTTATTGGGAAATTGTATTCACTTAACATCATTTCACTTAAAGTCGCATTTTTCAGGAACATAACTACAACGTTAAGAGAGGAGTTACTGTATTTTAAAACTGGGTACATTTCCTTAGAGGATAATTTCCAAAACATATTGACATTAAAAAAGCCATAGTAAAAATAAATGTGGGTATAATTCATTTTAAGTAACTTATTCCCTCCTATATACATCCAAGTGGTTGAGAGTGGGGGTTTGTTATTTTCCAATAAAAGTACAGAAGCTATAGACAAAGTAAGTAAAACACAAAAATATAATACATGTAAACACAATGGTCAAGGCATTCTTCCAGTATAGTCATTCTGGCTGTTGCCATTTTCAAGTGCTGAATTGAGGGTGGAAGACTAAAATTACATAGAGTAGCAACAGTGCCTACTTGCCCATACTGCCTCGCTAATTTGTCTCAGTCCTGAACTGGACAGTTCACCACTTTCAGGTTTATATTTGGTCTCCATGGCTCATTCTGTTTTTTGCTTCTCTGCTGAGACTGCCTCCCACAGTGCCAGCATTGGTAGTGGCATGCATGGCTCTGGTGACTGGTAAAGGAACATTTCACCTCAAGGTTACCAGTTCAAACAAGATGACGAAGATAGAGATTGGAAATCATCACTATCCAATGGACGTTTGGTTTCCTAGGCCAAATCAGCTGGTGGTATCAGCTCAGTCCAATCCAACGGAAACAGGTATCACTGGACTTGATTTTCTAAAGTGCTGAGTACCCACAAGTCTAACTGAGATGGGAATGCTTAGCACATCTGAAAACAGGAACACAGCACACTGGACTGCTAAGCACCTCCTGGGTCATCGAATCCAGTCCCCTGCTACTGTAGACAACCCCATCATGTAAACCTGTTCAGAAATTTATCAAGCTCCATCTTAAAACTAGTTAGGTTGTTTGCCCCCATTACTCCTATTGGAAGGCTCTTCCAGAACTTCACTCCTCTAGTGGTAAGAAACGTTCTTCTAATTTCCCATCTAAATTTATTCATGAGGTCTTCTATCACAAAAAGCTGTTGTAAATGTCAAGCTTTATAAAGTTACAAATCATGGGGGAGTAGGGGAGGGGAGGGTATGTGTATAAACACACACAAATGTCAATCAATAATTACTTATGATTCTCCACAGTGATCTTATAGCCCTTATTCACCACCATTATCACATTTCTTAATCTTCAACTGATCCCTTCTAAGAAGGAACACATTCTTGATTATCTAGGCAAAATGACTGGCTATAAGCACACATTACCATCACTACAAAATGCATCAAGTCTGTTTGTCTTTCCAAACACTGTCCCACTAATGGGTGGAATATCACTGTGGGGAGAGTAGAGAAAGGAAGAATTTCAGTCTGTAATGGCTGCAGCCTGCTAGAGTAGTGGCTCTCAACCTTCCAGACTATTGTACCCCATTCAGGAGTCTGATTGGCCTTGCGTACCCCCAAATTTCACCTCAATTAAAAACTACTTGCTTACAAAATCAGACATAAAAATACAAAAAAGTGTCACAGAACCCTATTACTGAAAAATGGCTTACTTTCTCATTTCTACCATATAATTATAAAATAAATCAATTGGAATGTAAGTATTGTACTTACATTTCAGTGTATACTATATAGAGCAGTATAAACAAGTTATTGTATGAAATGTTAGTTTGCACTGACTTTGCTAGTGCTTTTAATGTAGCCTGATGTAAAAATAGGCAAATATCTAGATGAGTTGATGTACCCCCAGAAGACCTCTGTATACCCATAGGTGTACGCGTACCTCTGGTAGAAAACCACTGTGCTAGAGGATGGGGAGAAGAGGAAGAGGAAGGTAGCAGAGAACAGGAGAGAAGGACAAAATGAGTGATGAAGATCAGAAGGAGGGGGAATCACCTCTGATTTTATATTCAGAAGAATATAGGAATTGCCATATTGGATTAGACCAGTGGTCCATCTAACCTCTGATAATGGCCAGCATCCAATGCCCCAGAGGAAGGCATAAGAACCCTAACAGTAGGTGTAGGATATTCTGACCCCTGAAAATCTCATCCTTACTGCTAACGATTAGAGATTGGGAACCCTACCAACCTAAGAATTGTTCATGTTTACCGGCTAGTATACGTCATTTTGATGGGAGGGGTTAGACATACCTCTAATGCAGCTTTCTGTACAGTAATTTGGCTGTAGACTCTAGACCCTTCAGGACAAACAGTCTTTAATTCGTCCTTATTGAGCGAGAAAAGCTGAGCCCCTGTCAGCACTCCAAGGCTATTGACAGTCCTAAAAAAGGCAGAGCAGAGAGTGAACACCATAAGATTTTATAGTTCTGTGGGAAGCACAATAAAAATAAATAAAAATCCACCAGTTGAGTTGAGAAACATGAGCCATTTTCTTCTGCTTGGGGTGGCACAATTCCAGGGGCGGCACCCCGGCCACTTTTTTTTTTTTTGCTTCAGCAGTTGCGCTTTCGGAGGTTTTTTTTTTTTTTGCTTGGGGCGGCAAAAAACCTAGAGCCGGCCTTGATGCTGAGGTACTCAACATTAGTACCTCAAAACTGGTCAAATCCACTAATATTTTCCTTGACTTTGCAAGGGGCTAAGTGCCCTTACCACCCATTAAAGTGGAACCCTGTAGTAAAAAAACAGCACCTTGTAGCACTCGGCTCATTTTGGGTGAAATGAGTTTCTAATTTTGAAGATGAGATTTACAGATTATTAGGATGGAAGTCAGTCACCGACAGGAGGTGCAATCTGATCTCCTTTTGTTAGAATCAGTGTAAATGTGGACAACATTTTCAAGAGTGACTTGTGGTTTTGAGTGCCTCAATATTTTGGGGGTTCAATTTAAGACACCATATTAAAGGGGAATGGATTTTCAGAGGGAGTACTCAGCACATTCTGAAAATCTGGAAAAAACCACAAGTTAGAAAGTCAAAATCCTAGTCTCTTTTGAAAAATTGTAGTTTATTTCCCTTTATACAGTATTCTGAAATTAGAGTTTCCCCAAGTTCATCCTCAGACTTACACTGGGCTGAATCCTTTTGACTCCAACCACATTTTCACATCCTCAGCAGAGGAATCATAAGTGATATTAACTACCGGTATGTTTGGTCGTGGCACATGGAACTTTTTCTGGGCAGCACTCCGGCCAATGGTAAGCCTGTGAATAAGCTCATCCTGTACCTCTTCCATCTGAGATTTCCTACCTAAAAAGAGAGACGAAAAAAGATGAACACAACAGGGAATCTATTTTTAAAAGATGCTTTTGAGAAAAAAGCATGTTTGCTCTTAATACCACCACACTCTGTTTTTAAAACAAAAAAAGCATTCCCTAGAGATGATCAAAAAATATTTTTTTCTACTCCATGGAAAATTTTGATCAAAATGAAAAAAAAAATCACTTTTGTTTAATTTTCCACAGAATGTGTGGTTTTTTTTCTGCAAAATTTTGAATACTGAAAATTTTCAGACAAAACCCAAAAGAGGGAGTGGGGGAAGACCTTGCTGCTGCGGGGGAGATGTCCAGGCTGTAGATGAGAAGGGGCACAAACGTGCAGTAGCTGAACAACAATTCCCATAAGGGCACTTTGGCAGCACTTCCAAATCAACATACTTTGGTTTGGGGCATTTAATTTTCTGACAAAACATTGACATTGGCTGTGAGAAACAGACACATTTTGGGGAAAACCAGTTGAAAAACAATTCAGATGGAAAATTTTTGACCATCCCTAGCGTTCACTGCATTCCTTCTGCAAGCGACTGTCACTATTTAAATCCACTTTCGCAATGGGTGTTTTGGAGAAGGGGTAGATACAAATTATAAGAGAGAGCAAAACAGCAGTTTGTTTTTATTTTAAATGGTATCACTGCTGAGATTTTAAGGGGTATTTAGTGAACCTTACTAAGATACTGGTGCTTAGGGTCATTGGAAATTAGCAAGATATTTACCAAATTCTCCAGAATTTCCACACAACAAAATTTTGCTTCTCTGAAGCTTCCAGCATTGGCCTCTAGTGTACAGCAAGCTGAACCAGATGAGCACTGGGTCAATTCTGTAATGGAAATTTGTACCTCTCTGGAAGGTTATATGCTTTGGCTGGGAGCACTAACTCAGAACACAACCTCAGAGGAAGGACGTATTGGAATTATTTTCTAAGGATTGAAGACCTGCCTCATGCTTATGAGCTATCATCTCTGTTGCCCTTTAAGTGACAACTCACTTATTCCGATAGATGAATAAACTGTCCCCAAAATGAAACTGTAGATCTAGTTCATAGTGTAGGTGCAATATTACCTTGTGGTGATAATGACAGCTAATGCAGAGAGAGGCTTAACCCTGAGGGATTTTCATAGCTGAAGTAATATTTCTGTAGGACATTGAATCCACATCCTTTTGGCCCCATTAGTTAATGGCTAAATTAGTTCTTAGAGCTTTTCTTTAAATAGTCAGTCTGTTCCAGAAGGAAAGGACATAATGGGCCCCAGTGAAGTTAAGTTCAAAGTGCACTACAGTTTGTCTCAATAGGTCAAATGAAAGATGCCCTACTGATTTAGCTCTGAAGAAGACTGAAAAATGTGTTTATTCAGTAAGGCATGTTTCTCACTTACTGGGAACATGGAAGGGAGAGCTCTCTCAGAGAACTAAACATGGACATTAGTACAACTTTCCCAGAAATGTTGCTAGGATTTTTTGCCATGCCAGAGAGTGGGGAAAAAAAGGGAAGAGCTGTCAACCCACAAACAGCCAAATCACTTAAGATCTCATTTCAGTATCACCTTTTCAATTTGTAACAGTTACTTGTAAACTAGAGACAACGTAGGTGAGGTATCTTTTATTGGGCCAACTTCTGCTGGCGGAAGGTACAAGCTTTCAAACTACACCGAGCTCTTCTTCAATTCTGGGGAAAGAAATCAGAGTGTCTGATTTCTAAACTACACTATTAAAGTGCTGGTTTTAGACATATGTAAAACTGTTCAATTATTGGAATTATGTTACTGTAAAAAACCCTTCTAATTCGAGGGCTACACAGTAAGGGACACAGCAGCCCTGTGTTACAAATGCCATTTAAGTATCAGGGGGTGGCCGTGTTAGTCTGTATCTACAAAAACAACAAGGAATCTGGTTGCACCTTAAAGACTAACAGATTTACTTGGGCATAAGCTTTCATGGGTAAAAACCTCACTTCTTCAGACGCACAGAGTGAAAGTTACCGATGCAGGCATTATATACTGACACATGGAGAGCAGGGAGTTACTTCGCAAGTGGAGAACCAATGCCATTTAAGACACTGTTTTGGGCAGAACTTGAGATAACATCCATACAATGCTGGATCCAGCGTCATGTTCTAGATAAAGTGCTGTGTCAACCTTCCCCTAGTCCTAAATCTCCTGACATATGGGTCTGAATGGTTGGTAGAGATACTGAAGTTCACTTATGGGCCTGTCTATGCTACAATTTCAACCATGTTTAGGGGACTCAGTCTTCAGTTACATTATGGTTCCTACTTTGTAATGCAAACTTCAAATCCTCAAACTTGCCAACGCCTTGGCAGATCGTCCGAGGGCCTGAGCCCAAGACATGTTAGAACTAGAGTGACATTTTCAAAAGCACATAAGTGACTGAGGCGCTTAAGTCCCATTTTTAAAACGGCGTTAGCCTAAATCCCATAGATTCACTGAGGTTCAGCCTCCTACATGCCATGCCTAAGACACTTCTGAAATATGTTACCCCTTGACAATTTTATATCTTCTCTACAAAACAGACTGAGTGTTGTAACTAGTGTAACATAAATACACTTCTAGAAAACCAAGTCCTAACAGAGGGGAAAAGGTCTTGGAAATGTCATCAGTAAATGTACATATTTGTGAGATTTCCAGTAGCCAACCTCTTCCATCTCTCTTCCTTGATTTTACCAGGGAGCTCTTGTTAAAGAACTGCCATAATTTCAGGCCACGTGCTCTCAGTCAAGCCAGGAAAATATAAGAAATTAACTCCTTGCTTGTTCTTCTGCAGTTTTAGCCTCTGCCTCCTGTCAGAGAGCCCTAACTGCTTGCTAAATGCTGAAATCAAGGACAGCAGCAACCATGTGCATTAAAGGAAAGGGTAACTTTTCCCAGAATACTAGCATGGCACTTGGCATGCTGGAATACACTGCTATATATCTGAACACAAAAATACATCAAGACTGATACTAAATTATTTCAAATATATCAGAATCATTTTTATAATGTTTTCTATTCAAAAAGGATCCCCAAAGCTTTCCCAAAATAACACACAGGGAATCACATTTTTCCAGCACTAACATGCAGCCACCTCTGGGGTTGGAGGTAATAGCTGTTGTAAAGCCTTTCACTGCAGTGTGTAGCTCCACAACACCGTGACAACTGTGTACGCAGCCTGCCTTTCACTGTGGCACGTAGCGACGTGTGTAAGTGTAGATGTAGCCTGTGATACAGAGACAGTTTAACACCCTTTTGCAATAAGTGTCATGAGGTCCTTAATGACATGAAGTGACCTTAGTTTTGTCTCATCTGAAAGACAGTATCTCCACCACTGCTCCTTATCATATTAAAGCATCAGGCTACTACACATTACGAGGGAGAATCCCCAAACATCACTTTTTGCAGCTACTACTTTAGCTACTTTCCTCGGACAACTTTCATTCAAGTATGGAACTGTCCCACCCCTGCTTAGCCTGGTTATTGGACAGGATCACCAGGTGATATGGAAAAAATCTTTTTTTTTTTTTTTTTTTTAAGTTATGGTAAAAGCCAAACTTGAAAAGTGTAATTTTTAAAATGCTAAAATGGATGGAAATGGTGGAAAATAGCTTTTCTGGCTGTTTTGAAGAAACTTACGATCCACAGGAAGTTGTTTGTGTCTCTGGCTGTCTCGCATAACGATACCACCGCTCTCACTAGAGGTGCTGCTTTGGCGACTAATGGTTCCTGGTGCTTTTGGCACAGGAACTGGAATAGGTGCTGGTGTACTAGGAGGGAGAGGGACAGGAACTGGAGCTGGTGTCGGAGGTGGTGATGGAGCAGCAGGACTGGGATCGGGTTGTTTCAGAACATAATCCATCCTTTGTTTCTGAAGAGATGCAAACACATAATTAGCTCTGCACCATAAAATCCCTCAGTGTTCAAAAGACAAACCTTCTGCAGGAAAGCACCTCCGTACGCTGCAGTTAGCAATCTCATTTTATCCCAGAAAGGCATGCGACGTGTCAGATATACAGCTGCACTTTTCCAAAAAACTAACTTTCGCATCAATATTCTCAATGTTGTCTGTCTGTCCATCTGTCTTACTGTTTAGGATAAACTCTGATTATCCCAACACCATCACCAACATCTCCTTTTGCCAACGCCACAGTTGGGTAAGAGGGCCAAAGTTATAAGCAGATTCCGTCCATATCTGTTTCGAGTTGCCTGGATGGTATATAAAACCAAGTTGTACTACTCTCTCATTGGATGTCCATGGCCTCTCTTGCTATGCACTCTTCCAAAGAGACCGTTTTAGGCAGTTGGCATGGTGTCATCCCAATATTGATTATACAGAACTCATTTCTTTCCTCCAAATATGAAATTTGTCTAAAATTAGTTTTTTTAAATCCAAAACTCCTGTTATCTGAAGGTTTTGAGTGGCCTCTGAGACATGTATCTGGAGTTTACCTGATTAAATGTACGTACAAGAGCTGGGTAAACAAAAATCCTAGGTCAAACATACCCAAGTCTTGGGAAAGCTTGCCTTTAATCTGCACTTTGCTGTTGACTCCTATGTTTGCAACAGGCCAAGCCAAAACCCCACATCTAGCAGTGATCATTATGACTACCTAGTCTGACCTTCTGCATAAACGTAGGCCATATTGTTCACCAAGTGAACCTACCTGGATCTGGATGAATAGTGGATTTTTTGGTTCACTGGCAATTTGGAGGAGTGGGGGGCGGGGAGGGAGGGAGTCATTTCCAACTGAACCAAAAATTACATTTTACAAAATTGTCAGGAAGCCAAAACATTTTTTTAAAAAAGTTTTGTTTTGGGTCAAATGAAAAGTTTCACTCAACTCAAAATGAAATCTTTTGTTTTGATTCTGAGCATTTTTTATATTTTGTAGGTTTTTTATGAACAAAATTAAAGGAAATTTTTAACTGAAAAGTTGTTTTGAATAAAAAAATCAAAAGCTTTAATTTCAAATGTGTCAAACCAAAACATTTCAATTTTTCAGATTTTTTGGGGTGTTCTTCCTCAAAACAAACAATTCAGCAAAATTAACACATGTTCTTTAGCTTGTGTAGACAAAAACTCATATCTGTATTTAAACAACTTCGCATTTCTACCGTGTTTTCAATTGTGTAATGATTTAAGTCTGTTTCTTTAACACAGTGATGCCTTTGTGGGTGTTTGTTACAATTTTGCCATCAAACTGTAGGCAAGTGTTGTGGTTATTTTCCTGCCTCTTTGTGTTGATCCACCTCCCACAATATGCTACATCAACTCTTGCAGCTGAGATGTATTATTTGGCTCAAAAACAATTTTGAGGAGCAATTTCTTTTTTAGAATGTACCAGATTGTACTAAACAGCAAGTATTTTCCAAAAGGGTTTGCAGGAAAGATACATTTACTCACTCATACAAAATTGGGGTTGCCTCCTTTCTAATGGGACACCCGTGGCCCCGCCCCCCCCCCCCCCCTTCCCCCAAGGCCCCCCCCCCTCCTCCACCTCTCCCCACCCCCCCAGATAAAAACCTGGACATCAAGGATTGTCAAATGGCACCCAGACACACAAGCCAAAACCCGAACGGTAAAAACTGGATGGGTGGCAATCTTGTACAAAATCTACATTGCCATGTCCCCTGCAAATTGTACAAGCTGAACAATGCAATATGCTAGCAATATACTTCCGTATAGTTTGCAGGAGCAAAGTATTGGCATTTCTGGCAGTACATATTAATATAAAGTAGTGATGCCTTCTTTCTTAGTTATGAAGTTGTTTTATTTTTAGCAGGCAAAACAAATGAGTGAACTCCCCAGGCCTCAATCCTTCCTGGAGCACATATCTCCATCCCCCCAGGACAGGTGGGCTTATCACAGATTAAGTAGAGAAGTCTTTGTGGGAACCACGTGTTAAACTATTAGCACATCAGTGCCTTAACAATATTTGAACATTCGACTTTCCATTAATTTTAACCAGTTGCCCCTATGCGTGAATGCCACAATGGAGAAATTTAACCCAAAAATATACGGGTCCAGATCTCGAGTGTGTAAAAATCGGTTTAGCTCCAGCAGAGTTATGCTGATTTACAACAGCTCAGAATCTGTCCTATTGGTTTCAAAGCTAATAGATTAAGCTGAGAAACGCGCCTCTATTTCTCTGTTGCAGTCTCTTGTTATTTATAGTGGTCAGTTATTAAATTAACAGATCTTCCTAATTATGTTCCCCATAAAAGATTTTTTACTTTGTTTCATGCAATTTTATTGTTTAATATATTACCTTACAATTACTTTTTGTTTGGTTTGTGCAATCCAATGTGGGAAGCTTACAGAAATTCATATGCTTGACATTTTTTGTGCTATAGCATTTGGGTGTGATGCCAATAATTGCCTTTAAAAATATAATGACCATCACAAAAGTGGAATACGAATATGAAAGAAAAAACAGAAAGCTACTCTTCAGGTGAAACAAAGTGGCAAATTAATACATCAACAGATGAGTTAATGAATTTATATAAGTACTTCATAAGTATCAGAGTAAAATGTTTTAACAAAATTCAAAAATAATTAAATTATGCTCACAGATTTAAAAATGCCAAACTGCTAGCCCCACAATGTGATTCGTGTTTTCTTTTAACACGGGGAAAAAACCATTACTGGTTTGATGGTACTGAATGGTTCATTAAAAAGCAAAACATCAACTTTCATCATCACCACAGTCAAACCTCAATGCAGGGATTACTGAATACCAGGTGTAACTCTTATTTGACATCCCTGGACTTTCATTGTCAAATGAGCCATCCCACAAGCACTATGCCCATAGAAGAGACCAACTATTAGTTTCATATTTGGAAAGAAAATATAATCCAACAGGGAAAACCATTCAAATTCTACATTTATAAGTGGAACTACATAAAACATACTCCAAAATTTGTACAATCATGTGCTAAAACCAACTGTGTACTAAAACTGAGTTTACTCAATTTTTTAAAAAAATTAAAGTATTTTGAAGACCTCGTCTACTCATTCATCAGGTTATCTTCATTTATCATTATGAAAGAAACAAGTATGCACTATTGAATTTCTGAAACGATGCAACCCAAAAGATTCAGCCTACAAAGAGACATTTTAGAAAATCAGTAACATATAATAGCAATTTGTGTTACCTCTGAAAGCTCTCCCAGTAATTGCTGTGATGAAAATGGAGTAAATTACATCAAATGAGATTGTTAGCACAATATTGGAACTTCAACCACATCAGCAGTTTAAAAAAAAGACATTAGTGGCATTAATTAGCTTTTGATACCAATGACTGCATACTTTATCAGCTATCTTCCTTATTTTTTTCTTTAGAATAGCAGGTGAAAAGTTGGTCACCTAACATACATATAAGAAACCAAATGTATGGTGACTAGTACTCATCTAACGTATCTTTTCACACTTCACATCCAAAGAAACAGACATTAAAACAGGTGGCAAGAAACCTAAACTGAAATAGACAAAGATTCAGAAACTACATCTAGGGAATACTTACTAATTTTGAACAGTGCACTATTACTCATTTTCATATTCATTCTTAGTTAAACCATTTGGGTATTGCATCAGCCCTGCCAGGGCTCTTTAAAAAAGGATACGTTTGAAAAGGATGTGTAATCTAGAAACTGGGGTCAATGGGACTATTCAAATGGTTAACGTAAACCACATGCATAAGTACTGTGCTGGATCATGGCCAGAATGCTTAGTACATTGCTGGCTTAAGCCCTAGTTTTCCAGAGAATCAACTGATACAGACTGATATATCTCCATTAATTTACATACGCTGAAGATCTGGCCCCATGTATTTCAGAAAAACTTGTTGGCACTGGAATTAGGTTATTTCAGGAGAACTTTGTATTTTACATGAAAAGGTAAGATCTGAAAAAAGGCCTCATCACGGTGGAGGCTACTTTGTCAAGAATCTTGGTTTTGCACCATTTGTTCTAATCTCTCCTCAGACACACATTCCAGCACAATAACTTATTTATACAAGCAATGAAAATCCCAGCTCCACTTCTTGATCATTGCCAGAACACCAAATATGAAAGCATCATATTTTCTATGTATATTTTGGCCATGTTCATCAACAAAACAGAATATATATCATGTTCAAACCATGACATATATATAGCCAAGTTTATGTACAAGCTCACCCCCTAAACACTTAACTTCAGTCTAAGCAGTCAATAGAAATATACAGTCCTTGTGGATCTATAAATTTTACTAAGAAACACCCCTCCTTCTCTCTTTATAACACTTTATCACTTATACTGGTCAGTTATTCAAGTAACTAATCTTCCTAAATATGTTCTCGTGTAAGATGAAGTGTTAGCACAACTTATGTCACTGCAGCTGCATTGTCAGACAAAAAAAAAAAAAAAGGAAATATAGCCATTTCTCCTGATACTTGAGATACTGCAATTTATTAGTTTGTGTGTCTGTACACAAAGGCACTTAATATTCACTTAAGACCAAATTTCACATGCAAATATCTCCCGCTGAAGTAGTGGGATCCAGGCATAAAATCAAGACCAGAATTTAGTTCTAACGCTGGTTACACTTTTTTGGAAAATGTTCCAAAATACATTTCACATATTGCAAGCCAAAATATTGAACTAAGAATAACTTTTCCTTTGTTTTATGTTGCACACTGCTTTCTTCCAGTATCCTTTTAGTAAGTTTCAGAGCTAATTACACACTTTGTCCTTTGTTTTTCCTTGTTTTTGTGTACTATAAAGAACCTCAACAATGTGTCTCATTACAAGGTACGTAAGTTTACATACCTATAATACACCCAAAGCAGTTCAACTTAAGAGTTAATCATGCTATAAATTCCTATGTTACATCAAAGCATCAGGTTAATTTGCACTCACATCATAAAACTTCACAAAGAAACTTCATCTCTTTCCTTTGTTTTCAGAAACATGTAATGAAGATTCACTTGAAGCCTTAGTTTAAAACTGGCATCACTGACTAATGATGATTCTAGGCAGTAGAGATTCTGATTACATGTCCTTTTCAAAATCCCCTTCCCTCCTCCCGAAAAGATACGCTCCATGGATCAGACCTATATTTTTGTTATGCGGGTGTACAGCACTTGGCACAGTGGGGCCCTGGCCACCGGTCTGGTCTACCCATAGTTTTTGTACTGACTTAACTATTTTGATGATAGGTGTGATTTTTCTACTGAAATAATTAAAATGGTATATGTCTCTAATGTCGATTCAGCTGTAACAGTAGAAAGGTGCTAATATAATACCGATATAACTTATTCCTGTACATTTACGGGAGTAAGGGACTGTCTAAAATTGGAAATTTACCAGCATAACTATACTAATACAACACCATAATATATACTAGTATAACTCCCCATGTGGGCACACTTATTCTGGAATAAGAGCATCTACATGTGGAATCATAGTGGCATAAATATAAAGGTGTAGTTATGCTGGTAAATTTCCCCACGTGGACTATACCAGTATAGGTTAGTGTTTAACATCTATATACTACTATAACTTTGTTCACACTCTCGTGGGTTGTATCACTTTAACCTCAAACCAATATAATTTAAGGGGTACAAAAATTGTACATAGACCAGCCCTGTGACTGGGGCATCCAGGGCCCACCACAGTGCAAATTAATACATTATTAAAGAATAATAAATAGAAAATCAGGCTATGAAAGAAGAGTACTGGCTGTGGGACAGAATCAGACGCCTCTCAAACACAGTGACAGAGGGCACAGAACGGTGATACCTTTGTGCCAGCATAAGCAGCTGAAGAGAAGCGATGCCAACAGTGCATCTGAAAAAACCAACTGAGGCAGAAAACAAGCTGTCAAAGTGGGAGCCCTGTTTAGTGCAAGCTGATACATTAAACCATAAAAGAAACTGATAGTACTTTCGGAGTAGAGAAACTGTCGATAAGGCTTGTATGTAGAGAAGAGAGTCAAGAGAAAAACCAGAAGAGGCAAAGAAAACTGCAAACTGGATGGCAGCGCACACACCTGGATGCAGGTAGCTGCATTCTGTCAGTGCAGTCAGGGAAAAAATATACTCAGAGAAATGTTTTGCTTTAGGGATTAATAGTTTATGATAAAAATCTTGTGCGTGTACATCAACTTCTGTCCCAGGAGATCCCATTGGTGCTTTATTGACATGTCTTATTGTCCAAATATACACACACATTCTCCTTCTCCGAATATGTGATTTATATACATACACAGATACAAAATAAAATTGCTTTGCACTCTCAGACTACTAACTACCTCTGAGATGAAACACAGCAGCGGTGTAACAGTGCATAGCAGCAATACATAACTATTTAGGGCAGGAAGTGAAGAACGCAGCAGACAGCTAGACCTAGAGCGAGAATTTAGGTTGGGTGGTATTGGCCAGGATTGTCAAGATTAATTTCCCATTTCTTGAAAAAAGTACTAAATGGGAAATTTGAACCAATCTCAGTAATCAGGACGGACATACACATCAGGACATCCAAACAATAACACTTCTATCAGCTAAGTGCCCCCTTATAGCATAATGCAGAATTGGATCAGTACTGACTCAGATAGAAAAGTGGCATCTACTCAATCACTAATAACCCATTTTATAGCAACAAATTTAATAGAACAGCATTTTATTAAGGAATAATATAAAGGGACACTAGCTCAGTTAAAAATGATGACATCTCTTTGGCCACTACCAAATGAGCACCTGGCATGTGTTTCCCTTTGTTACAGTACACTTCACAATCAACAGGGAAGTTAACAGTTGGCAATAGATAAGTACATCGGTATCTAGAGCAGCTGGCAACAGACATGAATTTTGGGCACAAATGGTCAGTGTCAGGGGGAAGTCACAGAGAAATAGTTTAAGCCAATAGCTAAACAAAAACAAAAAAAAGACTTGAAAGAAAGGCTTCATGGTAGATTTCAAGGAACGTAAAAGACATTTGTCCTAAAGGAGGATAACAGAGCTCTACCTTGGTGCTCACATGCAAAAGCAAACAAAAAGGTAGGTTCATTGACAAAATGTTTGCCTTCTCTTGTAAGGATCCTCAGAATGACTGGTAAGAATTTAAAATGTAACATTTTCTTTAGGAAGTCATTAAGAAAAACAATAGAAAAATGAATGACACTCTAGTCAGTAACCAGTCTGCTTTAAAAGGTACCTTTGAATAGATACAAACAGCATCTACTCTTCATGGTTAAAAAAACTCTTCAGATGAGATCAGGGAGATACTGTGCATCATTACAGTATTATAGTGTAAGCTTCTAAGTGTTTAGTAGCCTAAACATCTCTGATTCTAATTGTTTAAATGTGTGTTAGGGGGTTCTGAATGGAAAAAAAAGGACATTAAAATTTGTTCTTGCTGAAACTAACATTTGAGGCAATTTAACTAGAATTGTTAAAATGAAATCCAATTTACCAGTTTATAAAGCCCAAAAGGTTTGGTAGTATGACTATATCTGCCAGCTAAAGTAAAACTAAGGGCTTGTCTCCTCTTCCCAGTGGATCGACACTGAGGTGATCAATCCACCGGGGGTCAATTTAGCGAGTCTAGTGAAGACCCGCTAAATTGACCGCAGATCGCTCTCCCATTAACTCCGGTACTCCACCAGAATGAGAAGAGTAAGGGGAGTTGATGGGAGAGGGTCTCCCGTCGACATAGCATAGTGTGGACCCCATGGTAAGTAGATCTAAGCTACATCAACTTCAGTTATGCTACTAATGTAACTTAAATTGCGTAGTTTAGATTGACTTTCCCCCGTAGTGTAGGCCTGCCCTAAGGCAGATAAGGTTCATTGAGGGACCAGCTAAACCCAAGCAGGTGTGATCAATCCATGGCAGGCAGGGTTTTATTTCCACCACCCCAGAATATATGTGCACGGGTGCTTAGATCTTGAAACTAGTGGCCAGGATTGTCTCTCAATATATAGGCCAAGTCAGACATACTGCTGTTTTCCACAGGATTGCAATGGTTAGAGAGAAGTACTGAGGGATGAAAAAGGAATGGAGAGGGAAGAGACAGAATTCTCTAATGCTTTGTTCTGTTTGCTAATAAACACACTTTGGTTTTAAGAGAATGTTCTGTCACTGGCTCCTGAAGTGCAGGTGACCAAACCCAGTTGGACCTGCTGGGTAATGATGGTTGATATACAGGCTACTGTAGCCTAGAGCCCAGTCTAAGAATGGTGTAATTGTGAAATCCCCCCCTAAGACAGGTAGGAGCATGAGGCCTACCACCTGAAGGTGTGCTCTCAAAGACCAAAAAAGGGAGAGAGATGCAGCTAGCTCTATAATCATGACAAATCCCTAATAAGCTCAAACACTCCTACAGCACTTGAATTTTCCTTTGGAGATCTCCCTTTTAATACTGACCAAGCCCAACTCTGTTACAGTTTACTCCTGGGGGGAATTCTGCAGCACTGCACACACACAGAATTCATGTCCCCCGCAGAAAATACATTCTGCTGGAGAGACGCTGCAGTTGTGCCTTTAGCCCACCAGGGGCTGCTGTGGTGGTGCCAGAACATAGGCCAGCCAGCTCATTGGCCAGAGCAGTCAGCAGCCGATAGCAAGGAAGAAAGGCTGCAGTCCTCATAGCCCCTGCATACGGGGACAAGTGAGGAGGCATGGGATATGGGGAGGTAACAGAGTGAGGCACACAGGCTGCTGGAGGGTCACATACACTGGGGTTCAGAAGGGCTGGTGGGGGGGTCTGAATGGGAGTGGGGGTGCAGGGCCACATAGGGGCAGGGGTGGCTGGAACACATAGGCACAGGGTGCATAAGGGCAGGGATTGGCTGAGTGGGGGTGCAGGGACACGCAGACAGGGGCAGATGTGCTTGACTGAACGGGAAGCTAGGAGTCAGCCAGGGTCTGCATGTTGTGGTCCCCAACTCCCTAACAATCCCTCTCCTGCAACAAACAAACAAACAAAAAAAAACAAAAACAAAAACAAAACACTGTTCCATACTTCTCCCACCCATACCCAACAACCCTCCAGGTTCACTCCAGGGCTCCTACCCAGCAATTACTTCTCTCTACCTCAGCTCCTCTGTTACCCCTGACCTCCCCCAAGCCATTGCACTGCTTCTGTGGGGTGCAAAAATGCGTTCTGTATTGTAGTTTAAATAAATTATTACTCAAAATTCTGTATTGATATGTCTAATAAGGAATCTATTTGACAAAAAACATTTCCTGAATCTTTTTTATTGTCTTATTGTTACAGATATACTTGTTCGCAGGTATCTTTGAATTATTTCAGTAATTTATTTCAACTGGTGTGATTATATTGTGTTGTTTTGATAAATAATATATGCAGAATTTTAAAATATTGTCCACAGAATTTTTAATTTTTTGGCACAGAATTCCCCCAGGAGTAATAGCTGCAATATAGGAGAAGTGAAAGCATCTACCTGATATACAGCACATTCTAACTGATTTCTAACTGACAAAGTCTGATAAATGCTTTGCAATGCTTCGGAACTGCAAATGGCATAAAATGTGTAATTGTCAACATTAAATTCCTGGAAGATCCTGGGGGTATTTCCAATGTGAACCCCTGATCCTACACATGTACCTTTGGTAAATTTTATCATTTCTTTATTCTAGGTCGCTTATCAAGATATTAAACACCACCATATCCAACAACAGCCCTTGAGGAATCCCAGTGGATTTCTGAGTTCAACTGTACTACACAATCAATTAGAGCTGGGCACATTTTTTGGCTGAAACTTTTTTGGGGGGGGGGTGAGAAGTGAAGATTCAGTAATACTGAAACGGGAGATCACAGTCAAGCTGGAAAGGCATATTGAGTGTGGTCCCACAGGGATTGGTCCTGGTCCGGTTCTGTTCAATAGCTTCACTAATGATTTAGATAATGGCAAAGAGAGTACACTTATAAAGTTTGAGGACAATACTAAGATGGGAGGGGTTGGGTGCTTAGGAGGACAGGATTAAAATGCACAATTATTGTATCTACTATATTTCCACTGGAAATATTACTAAAAGAAGGGAAATGATTAGATTGCTTGGCAAATCATTAATATGCATAATGTATTATTTATCTGACAGTCAAAATATCTTTGCTGCTCCACAGTAACAAAGGCAGATTAAATAGCTAAAATCATAAGAGGCTATGACAACAAGGAAGTCATATTAGCATAAAATCCATACACAAGCATCAGTGTGCCATACTAAAGATCTAACGAAAATGTTACTATTTTAGTATTTTGAATGTCTTTGTTTAGTAGTTTGAAATTCCACAGTTCATACTAGACCAGAGGGGAGAGCATTCCACAGCCCATGGGCTGCAGAGGTAGACTGGGCTAGTGGCTCGCCTATCTTGTAAGTCTGCTGCATCAATCACCATCTCCAAAGGCACCAAGGACTCACTGTCAGGTAACTATCTTGGACCAGCCCAAGAAGAGGTTTAAGAGTTCAATCCAAAATCTAATTCAATGTGTACCGACAGAGGTCACCAGCAGAGCAAACAGCTGCAGGTACGCAAAAGTCTCTCTCTTGCATATATTAAAATAATGAAGTGCAATCTTTAATGCCCTAGCTCAGGGGTGGGCAAACCTATGGCTCCAGAGATGCATGCGGCTTTTTGGCAGCCCCCCTTGTGGGCAGCTGTTTTCTGAGGGGTTGCAAGGTACAGGCTCTGGCCAGGAGGCACTTACCACAGGTGGCTCCCGGCCAGTGGCACAGCAGGACTCTGGCCCCATGCCGCTCCCAGAAGCAGCTGGCTGCTGGCATGTCTCTGCGTGCCCCTTGGGAGAAGGGGGGCAGCAGGTCTCCATGCGTTGCCCGCGCCCGCAAGCACCACCCCCATAGCTCCCATTGGCCGGGAACCAATGTGAGGACAGTGCTCAGGGCAGGGGCAGCGCTCGGAGATCACTCCCCGCCTGCCAGGGCCGCGCAGAGACGGGCCAGCAGCCAGCCGCTTCCGGACCAGCGTGGGGCCACAGCATGCAGCCTGCCTGAGCCCTGCTGCGCCGCCAGCTGGGAGCTGCCTGTGGTAAGTGCCTCCCAGTCAGAGCCTGCACCTCACACCCCCTCCCGCACCCCAACCCCCTGCCCTAGGTCAGAACCCCCTCCTGCACCCAAACTCCCTCCCAGACCCCACACCCCCTCCTGCACCCCAACCCCCTGCCCCAGGTCAGAACCCCCTCCTGCACCCAAACTCTCTCACAGACCCCACACCCCCTCCTGTTTATATTCAAATAGCAGAAGTCACATTAAAAGTATTGGTGAGTAATAACAACTTTAATATGCTCAATTATTATTAGCTGATAAATTCTCACTCTACAAGTAGCTTTGCGTGTGATGGTCAAAGACAAAAACAAAAAAAATGGCTCTTCTTTGAAAGGTTGCCGACTCCTGCCCTACCAATTCACCTCCCCAAGAGAGGGCTTACATCTGGAGAAAAATCATACAAAAAAGGAGTCTGACAGTTTCAATGGGGCCTTAATGCCTTAGCACCAGGAAGTGGATTTTCCCTGCTGTCACATATGCTTTTCAGACCACCAGGGGCACATTAAATGAACGGACAAATAACTAACTAAATCAAAAATGCCCACAGCATTCGTCACAACTGACAGGCCCCATGCATGCCAGTGCTGAAGCAGAAGTTGTGTTTGAAAGCATGGAGAAGCCTGCTCAGCACTTGGGTGCATTGGAACTGGTTGTACCATTCACATTCAGAGGAGACAAAAGACGGTTATGGCGGCAGTCTGGGACTCAGGAAGTCCAGGTTCAATTCCCTGCTCTCCCAAAGACTTCCCGGGGGATCTTTAGCAAGTCACTTAATCTCTCTGTGCCTCATCTCTCCCTCAGTAAAATGGGGATAACAACACTTCCCTACTTCACAGGTTGAAGTGAGGCTAAACATATTAAAAACAGTGAGGTGCACAGATGCTATGTTAATATGGGCCATAGTAAGACCTGAGAGAAAAGGCTCAGGAGCACTTACGTTTATAATCCTCAACAGGAAATAGAAGGTGACATTAGTAACTAGTACCTGGGTTTGTAAAGACCTTCCTCATTCATGACTATAAATCTAGGCAACGGTTTGTGATGCACTGAATCTCAGGTGATTTTTTTAGATAACATCATAAATTATAGTACTGCCAAATGTAATTTGCCTCAGAGAGCAAACATTAGGATGATGACTATTTAGTGATTATTTTAAAATGATCAAACAACAATAATGAGCAAAGTACAGCCTACAGCTGCTTGGGGAATGCTTTCTTTATGCATTATTTCCTATACTGTTTCTTTTTTATTTTTAGTATGTACAGATGTATAGGACTTATCTGGCATTGGCCACTGTCGGAAGACAGGATACTCGGCTAGATGGACCTTTGGTCTGACCCAGTATGGCCGTTCTTATGTTTCAAATATAGGTTCTTTCTTTTGGGCTACATAGCCACCAGCTGCACCGACAAATCAAGCAACAGGATGAAGATAAGGAACGGAACAGTTAGGGTGAATAAAAGAAAATTCCCTGAGAGATCTAGAATAGCTTCATAAGGGAAGTGGTGCATTTGGATTATTTCAAACTGGACAAAGCAGAAGTACAATGAACTGCTGGGAATAATCCACAACGGTAAGGGGGTAGGAGGACTATGGCATTAAAGGTCATTATTACCCATTTCTAATTTCCATGATTCTGTGAAATTAGTGAAAACATGGACTTCGATTTTTTATGTTGTTTCATTATTTCAAGAAATCCTCCAAAATCTGGAGTGAATCATGCAAAACGTTTTAAGAACTTCTACTCAAAAATGTCCCAACAAGACCTGCTTAATTTCTTTTGGTAAGTAGTTCCAAAACAAACAAACTGAAAACACATGCACTTGAGTAAGAAAAAAACACAACAGATCTTTAAACAGAGTTTGCAAAACACTACACATACATGCTTCATTTCACACACACATAAGAAAACAGAATTTATTCAGAGGAAGAGCTCAAATGTTACTGGAAAACAACTAGTGAGAGGAAAACTTCATAAAAGACCTGATTCAAAGTCCAATGAACTCAATGGAAAGACTCCAGTTGACTTATATGGACTACTGATCAGGCCCAAGTTCAAGTAAGTGCTCAAACTTTTGGATACCTATCCAAAGTACTTTATCTGAACTGATCGGGTTTTCAATACTAGCCTAGAAATATTACGAGACTAGTTTCACAAGACATGCTCAGGTATCCCTAGTCAGGCCAGAAATAGCATAAAAGGCTGCACCTTCTTTTGTGTGAGGTATATGGACAGCACCTAGCAGTAGAGCCTTGATTAGGACCTCTAAATGCCTCTGCAATACAAACACTAAACAATAATAGATAAGCATTTATATTTCGAACTGGAAACTAGAAATGCAGGGGTACAAGGAAATGAATGATGGGGAACCAGGTTAACCACAGAAAGTTTCAGTTGAAGTTTGGTTTGAATTTTGGATCAAAGTTTGGTTCAGGTGCAGGGTTGGGAATTCTGCTTTATCTTAACTGGTTTGCCCATCTCTAGAACCAACACAGTAGAAATAAAAAACAAGCTCTCAAAATACACGATATCTCCAGCTAAATGAGAGCCGTTGGCCTGTTACGACAGTGTAAAAAAATGTCTTTGGCCCTTATCCTGCAAATCTTTATTCATATGAGTAATTATATGGATGTAAAGAACCCTTGTAATTTACCATTGCAGTATCAGTTGTGCTCCATGTATATAACGAGCAGATAAAATACTTCAACATACCATTATGTAAACGAAAAACAAAATTAGGCCAAAAGCTTAGAGACCAGCATCAGCGCACATTTTTCTGTTGGTGCTCTGGGGCTATCGTTGAGAAAGGATTGCTCCATAAATTCAAACAGGAAACACATGATTCTATGGCACACACAGGTCTATACCTATTCACTTATAAACGCCAAAACTGCGAGAATTAGATATTACAGACTAATAGATATACATACAACACGCAAAAAGGACAGAAACTAAAGGATATACTAAAATTCACTCTCTGAGAAGGAATTAAGTTAACCCTACCTTAAATAATTCAAACTCCTTCTTTGGCATCAACAGCTATCAACATATGAAAGGTATTTGCAATTAAAATAAATGTACAACATACATATTAGGTTACAAATATTTGATGTCTGTCAATCAGAAAACAGAAACAGAAGATTCAAAGGAAAAGATTTAACCTATTATAAATTCTGTCAATTTTATTTTTATTTTAGACTCTACATAACAGAGAAATAAAATTCAACTTATATAGAGCAACAGGAATTTCGAGGTTGCAGTAGAATTTACAGATTTCTGTTGTTGTTCCAAGTCCTGCTTTGAACCACCTTACTCTACTCCATCATTAAAGATATAAATGGATTTTTTTCTAAGGAACAAAGGATACCTGTATGGTGTGACTGTATGCAGGTTCAGAATGTCCTAAACCAGGTTCCTGAGGTCGCAGTGGATCCAAGATGTTGTTTGGCACAAACCCTGCAAGGCCACTTTTATTTTGAACTTTCCACCATTGTTTTCTGTCATCGAGGATCTGAAATCATTTGATACAACGATAAGTCATGTTAAAAGATTGAATGACATTTATATCAGGCTTGTTTTGAGGTTTGCGCTGCAACACTTAAAGCAAAGCCCTGTCGTTGCCAGGATCTGGTCCAGCAACTGTCAATTGTTCGGTCAGATTTAGTTCCTCCTTTGCTCCCTCCCCACTTTCCATGATCCCTATTTCCTTTTTTATTATATTGACTGCAATCACTGGAGGGAGGGCAAAAATTTTCTACTGTCCGTCTCAGGTCAACCTCATTCACGACATTAAAAAATTAACCTGTACACCAGATTTTGTTTAGGACAGAACATCATGGAGGTGTGCAAACTGTTTGGTGACCTCTACACTGACATCATAAGAACTAACCTAACCAAACCAAATCCTAGATGCATCTCAGTCAACAGACAGGGAGTGGCCCAAACGTAGAGTAGCGAACAAACATTATCTGAAATCTTCCCAGTTAGCGGATTCATTAATATAGAAATATGTTTACTGCTTCTAGACAGTCCGTGTTTCTAATTCATATGCCTGACCAGTAATCATACAAGAAAAAAGACACTGAAGGTTTTTTTAATCTTGTCTATAATTGATCCTTAAGATTTAATAGAGGGCAAGTGCATTTTTAATGTAATTCACTTGCTTCCTCCAGTTCACCCACTCATTCTGAGCTAATTAGAAGACTTTTTTGTTTCCTTTTTGGTTTTATTTGGGTGTGTAGTGATTGTATTTATGGAACGTTGGGCGCTGGGTAATTGGGGATTTCTGGTGGCCGGTATGGGAACTTACTGCATTATGCTGCCTTTTATTAATTAAGTTAAGCTTGAGATATATTACCCCTCATGCTCAATTCAGCTAAAGAATTATTCTAATCTCCACAGAAGGCAACAAATAAGACTTCCCACCAGTACAGAAATCAAATGCTTCCAACACAGTCAATAGCTGAGAACACTTTAGAAATACAAATAATTGATTATAGTGCCAAGACACAGCTCTTATTGATGCCTCAAAGGAACCATTGTAGACCCCCCCTTTGTATCATCATAATCAATATTTAAATTTAGTAGCATTTAGAGGCTTAACTCAGGTGCCAATGTAGCTGGCACTGTACTTACAGATATAAATACACAGTTTCTCCCCCAAAGACCTTATAGCCTAACCAATGATCTATGAAGGCAGGAGGGAGAAGGACATAAATAAAAAAAGAATATATTTGATTAAGTAAAATTTTTTTTTAATTATATATTATGAAGTACCAACCATCTCTTTCTGTTCCTCAGTAGCTGCAGCTATACTTGAAGCTAGGGGTGTGATTCCCAGCTTGAATGGACATACTCATGCTAGCTGTCGCTGAGCTCATGTGCGAACAACAGTAGCGTAGCCACAGCAGCACAGGCATCCTCAAGTAGTGGCATGGGCTCGCTGTCCTGAGTACCGGTAGGTTTGTACTTGGGTGGCTAGCCCATGCTGTTGCTCGCTGCTGCCCATGCTACTGGGACTACACTACTATTTGTGAGCTTGCACATGTAGGTCTACTCGAACTGGGAATCACAAACCCCAGCTCCAAGTGTAGACATAGCCCATAAGGGCTTGGTTTCTTTGAGGCACTTAGCAGAGGTGGGATGTGGAAGAGAAAAAAAGAGTAGTGATCTTACAGATCAGTTCAGATGGGGCATTCCCCGTGTAAGGGGCATAGTGGAAGTAAGCAGAGAGATATGTGTGAGAAGATGACACACCCTTAAAGGTGAATGTATGCATTCTAAACTGCTGGCCAAGGATATTAATAACCCAAGGGTATCATGACATTTTGGGAAGGTAAATAGTTGGGGAGACAGCATTGCTCCAAGAATAGGGAACTGGGCTGGTAGTCAGAGGACCCAGATCTGACTCTGCCACTGCTATGCGAGAACCGAGGCAAGAACTTTATCTCTCTGTGCCTTTGTTTCTTCTTTCCCCCCCCTTTTGCCTGGCTTGTCTATTTAAATTGTAATCTCTCCAAGGGAGAGACTGTCCCTTGCTATGTGTATGAACAATGACTGGAAGGATGGGGTCTCTAGGCTCTCTTGTTATACAAAGATTAGTAGTATTAAAATTCATATTGCAGAAGGCTATGAAATCCCAACCAACTATTAAAGAAGATGAGGTCTATAGCAACAAGTGATAGGTCAGCATGGAATCCCCATGCATCTTGGCTAAGATACAAGACAAAATAATTGAACTTTCCATATTCCTACAGAAGAGTTCAGACTAGCGTGTCAGGAGTCAACACCCAAAACGTTCACATTGCCCACAGAGAAGACGCCATCAGTCTGGGAAGTATTAGAAATTTCATTTCTGTGTACTACATTACCTCTAAAATATCATCCTTCAAGACAGAAAGTTCACTGTGGTTTCTTGCCACAAAGTCATACTTGGATTTGGCATATCTCTTGGGCTGTGCCTTACTGTGTGCTTCATAATTTCTACAAAGCAAACAACCCAACCATTATTCTGCTAGACTTTCAAGAGAAGCAAGCAATTTAAAAAATAAAACATTTAAGCAAGCTGTATCCTGCTAATCTATTTTAGGGCACTTCATTGCCATAGAATTTACCAATGCACAGTATAAATCACCCATTACAACATTAAAGAGCCAGCAAAAGACAAAAAGTATTAATTGAGTTTCATAGACCTCAAGAGTTGGTAACAATGGTTAGCTCAGAACTTGCAGTAAGTACTGTAATAATTTAGAGATTAGCAGATGTCATTGCATTAAGGTAAATCAAATGCATGCATCAGATTGATAGCTGTATTCCTGTAAAGGATCATACTGGATTTAATAGTCTTGTGTAATAAAGCAAACTGATATATTGTGAAAGGTTTACAATTTGTAGTAATTTACAAAGCATCTTACATGCTTAAAAAGAGATTGTACTCTCTAGAGTGCGTCACAATTTACATTTCAAATCAATTGTTTGTAATATCTCAATGACTGCATGCAGAATGAATGATTTTCAGCATTAAATCCAATCAAACTAAATTGCCAATGTCAAAAATATTTGTCCACCACAGGTAAATTTGTCCATAAGGTTCTACGTAAACTAATAGCCCAGAGTCATTACCTCAAGTGAGAATTAAAAATGACTTATGAGCAGTTAAAAGGTAAGGTTCATATAAAACTTATTGGGATGAAGAATACAGAGTACAGCACTCTCATTCCACAAGGAAAGATCATTTCAGATTCCTTTTGGAAAGTGAGCTAGTGGGTTCTCAGATGTACAACCAAGTCTTTGAGGTCAAAAGCCCCCCCACTCTCCCCAAAAAGCTTCTAAAAGAAACAAAAGCAATATGCACCTAACACAAATGACATGCACATCAAAACCACCATGTAGAAGAATTCATGAACTAGTGGATAATGTAAACAGTAAACAAATAATGACTTTGAAATGCTGGACATAACGTCACACCATGGAGAGGTGAATGAATTTTTGCTGTTGGCGGTTCACTGATAGTAACTACTGATCCCAAGTACGTCCTTGAGTACTCCAGTAGTTACCTAGCTATTTTTGGCTGTGGAGAACTGTCTCATTTTACTTGAAGAGCAGAACAAAGGCATAGTCATATTTAGATTGTAAATCTATATATAGGTTTGAAAGAAAAAACAATACATTGAAAGCGATTAGCACATGTAAGGGAGCAAAGGAAAACATGATATGAACAATGTTCATACCCATAACCATAATTTAGTCATTACAATGTCAAAAGAGGATAGCAATCCCAGTTTTGCCTATTTTGTACTTACTTTTAAACCCCCTTATTGGTTTACACAGTTTCTGATTGCCTTCTGCCATTTCAATGCATGACTAATGCTCTCCTGATGGTCCTTACACATTTTTGTGCTGCCTTTTCAAACTCACCCCACTGTCTGCAGTTTCTAATCCTCGCTCCAATTACTCTCCCAATAGAAAAAAAAAAATCCAGGTCGGATTTTCAAAAGCTTTCAGTACAGCTTTAACTCTGCTCCTGTTGAAACCAGTGGTAAATTTCCTAGAGCAGAGAAAGGCCAGTGGCAATCCCACCTTTAAATCTCCCAGTCTATTTATGTTTGATTATTCTGTGAAACCTGTCCACTGCTGCTCCACATTACCAATTAGATACAATGTAGTTATAATCAACTCTCATTTTCCTGTGTTGGCTGCAACTGATTGCTAGGCTTTCTGAGACACTATGTTACAAATATTGGTGCAAAAAAGACAGCTTATTTTTTGCACCAACATTTGTAACACAGTATCCCAGAAAGCACAATCAAACACAAGTAGCCTGGGAGGCTCTTGGAGCTGGATTTATATGTATGCTGAAACACCACACAACTTCATTTGAAAGCATATACACTAGTCCTCCTATTGCAGAGTGATGATGTAAACCATGCATCCTAGGTGTCCATTACTGATACACTGTGAGATCAAAAGTCAACTGCTTTCCACTACCCAAGAAGTGTGTGTCGGTAGCCTCCCATTGCACACACTATCCCGTTAGTGAATGGCTCATTCAATTTAAGCGTCCTTCTCCCTTTTCAGAATAGCAGCCGTGTTAGCCTGTATCCTGCAAAAAGAACAGGAGTACTTGTGGCACTTCAGAGACTAACAAATTTATTAGAGCATAAGCTTTCGTGGGCTACAGCCCACTTCTTCGGATGCAGTGGGCTGTAGCCCACGAAAGCTTATGCTCTAATAAATTTGTTAGTCTCTGAAGTGCCACAAGTACTCCTGTTCTTTTTGCAGGATACAGGCTAACACGGCTGCTATTCTGAAAAGGGAGAAGGACGCTTAAATTGAATGAGCCATTCACTAACGGGATAGTGTGTGCAATGGGAGGCTACCGACACACACTTCTTGGGTAGTGGAAAGCAGTTGACTTTTGATCTCACAGTGTATCAGTAATGGACACCTAGGATGCATGGTTTACATCATCACTCTGCAATAGGAGGACTAGTGTATATGCTTTCAAATGAAGTTGTGTGGTGTTTCAGCATACATATAAATCCAGCTCCAAGAGCCTCCCAGGCTACTTGTGTTTGATTGTGCTTTCTGGGATACTNATAAGAGATTACATGGAACCTTTCTTTGTCAAAGAAGTTTATAGCAGCAGTTTGTGGTCCAGCAGCCACTATCAACTCACCTTTCACTACAAAAACTAACTTTGGAGTGTTGAAAAATTACCAATTTAGCTTCTATCACTAAAAAGCGAGTTAAAAGTGGCTGAGGATATGCAACCCGTAACTGAAATGGGCAGTTTGTTTTCTTCTTCTTCAGGCCACCCTTCCCCCTTCCATTTAAGCTCTCCCATCTCTCCACAATTGCTTCAACACAATTTTGAAATCCGCTAGTTAACACAACAGTTATAAGGATTTTGCCGGCCCTCCTCTTTCCCCCTCCCACACAGCTAAGACCTTGTCTACACAGGAGAATGGTATCAAATAGATCAGTATAGTTGTACCAGTACAATCCCCCTGTGAGAGCATTTCTATTCTGGAGAAGAGTGACTTTTTTCAGTTTAGCTTAAACCTCTTCCCAAGTAACATGAGCTAAACCAAAAATAATGCACTTTTGTAGAGGAATGAGTGTCTACATTGGACTGATATAACTATATTTGTTTAAATTTACACCTTCACTTCTACCAGTATAACCTTCCCATACAGACACGGCCTAACTGGAGAACCCAACATCACATATCCAAGGTGCTGATTCGGTGGATGCAATCGTAATCTACTCAGACAAAGCTGAAGGGATGGGAAGGGAATGCTCCTTTGTGCAAAAACACTCCCTTACACTGTGCTTGGTCACCACTTGTTACAATTTCAGAGCTGTATGTGTAATTCCACACTGAGCACAGGGAAAAGAAAGATTTGATTCCTATTCTAACCATGGGTGTTAAGAATCAAAACTAGGGGTGGGGCGGGGGAGTAACAAAAAAATTCCAAGGAATGGCAAGGCAATTCTTTGTATTTCCAAAAAGAGTAAATGGCATTCTACATTTGGAAACAAACCAGAAATACATTTTGTCAAGTCCGTGTTAAAAGATCCTGTGTTCTGATTCAGTCTGATAATGCTCAGAATTCCACTTCCATTAATTTATTGCTTTTGACAGAAGCACCCATTTAACAGTGTGTACAAAGAGGACTTTAAATGGGCGCTCGTGCAGAGAGTACTCTAAAGAAGCTTTATATAATCAGCACTAAACAAAGCCAAGCCAAGTACTGTATTACAGGGAGGACTGTCTCCTTTTGGAAATGACGCAGTCTGGACATAGAAATAGAAGAATAAACAGAGACACCTCCACCCCAATAGCGATAAATTGGGACAGTTATCCACAGCTCTATACACGATGTCCATTCAATGTTACCTATCTACATGTCGGCTAACAGTTTGTTTAAAGGCAGCAACAGCTGCCCCCTGGTCCAGCAGAGGCCCTCTTTTGTAAACTGTGTTACTGAATGCATACCCATCAGATGGAGGATAGTCTGGGACACTGGGATGCTGGAAGACAGAAAACAAAAGGGATTAACATCATACACAAAGACAGCCGTAGTTATTTAACTGATTACATCAACATCATCTGACACCTGTAGGTTCTCTGTCAGCATTCACATTCCCTTGTTCTCTGGCATTTGTTATTCTGCCATGAAAATTTAATTATTTGTGCATTTTAATACATGAACAAAGAAATCAGAAGCACGAGAATAAAGAATTAGCATCCTAACTCAACCTATTGCATGAATAGTGCAGCTGATATTCTTCATCAAGACCGTTCTTTGGGGTAAGATCCACATTATCACTTCAACATCCCTACAACAGCTAAGTTTTATAAACAGTGACTGGATATCTTAACAAAACAAACCACATCAGGCTTAAAGCCTTGTTTCTGGTTGCAGGCATTCTAACTCAGATAAACTACACACAATGCTGAGTATGTGTATGGAATAAGAGCTACTCGTAAGATTACCTTATTTTAGGAGGTATACAACCTTATTCTCTAAGGCCCCAGTTCTGCCACCCTTACATTGAGTAATACCTTGCTCTGCAAGTATCCTAACGAAGTCATGGAGCTGTGTAGACAGAAAGGGACTACTCAATGGGAGTAGGGGTGGCAGTTTCAGGATTTAAATAAATAATAATTTAATGTGAATGTGTCAAAGCATATAGAAATGTTAAAATCTTTGTTGAAGATTGAAAAGTACATTTGGAGGGCCTAGGAGGTCTTCTTGAATGGCTGCCTCTGCATACACGCCAATAACCCACTGTACCTGCCGTGACAATATTTTTAGTGTTGTTAATATAATTATAGCACCACCCAGTTCCAAAAGCAGAGCTATAGACTAAGGAGTTAATTTCTGGGGATTATTACATGTAGGCAGTTGAAGCTGCTTATTCTAGGCCTCCCTTCCTCCTGCTATCATCAAAACATAGGGTAAAATAATACGGCACTGATAAAGTAGCAGAGTCTAGTGAACTGAGTACAGACTTGTGAACCAGGAGCTGCCAAAAATCGGAGCCTGGCTCTGATTGTTACTTGTTGTGTGACTTTGGGCAAATCACATACCCTGTCTGTGCTTCAGTTTTGTGCTTCAGATAAACGCCTCACAGTACCCCTCTGAAGTAGGTAAGTATAATCATCACCAAAAATAGAAAATGTCAGTAGAGTAACAGCAATATTACAACCTCCTAGAAACACCATTGAATGCTCCATGGCTTATACACCTTTACCTCGATATAACGCGGTCCTCGGGAACCAAAAAAATCTTACCGCGTTATAGGTGAAACCGCGTTATATTGAACTTGCTTTGATCCACCGGAGCGCACAGCCCCGCCCGCCCCTGGAGCACTGCTTTACCACATTATATCTGAATTTGTGTTATATCAGGTCACGCTATATCGGGGTAGAGGTGTAGTATGTATGCAAGAAACAACTGGAAAGGAGTAAGTCACCTTAGTTCACACACAAAATTATTTGCATTGTGATGGCCCCCATGGACTCCAATCAAGATTGGCTCCCCTCTGTGCTCCATGCTACATAAAGGCAGAGGAAAACTGTCCCTGCCCCCAAGAGCTCACAGTCCAAGGAAAAGAGCCTAACAGCACAGCAACAATCATAAGCAAATCTACAGTGTTTCCATCATAGTTTCTCATTTGAAATAATTATTGCTGAACTGACTGCACATGCAACCCTTTCAGTGGAAACACAGTGTATACAATTGTATCTTAAAATTCAGGGATGGGAAATGTTCTCATGAATCAATCTCACGTTGCTAGACACCAGATCAATCCCTAGTTGTAAAGGTTAGGAACCGTAACCATGGGAGCAGCAAGCATATCATTATTTAATAGTATTTCTTTTTGAAAAAGGATGCCCTGTAGGAAGAAAGGAACCCCAGGAGGATGAGGTTTGAGCTGTGGTATTCTGGTACCTGACTGACACTGGATCACCGTGTCAGTGATTGTTAATGGGATTTCTTGTCATGAAAAGGGGGAGATCTCACATACTGCTTCAATTACCACTGACTACCTGGTAAGAGTGACATAACATGAATAAAAATGGGTGCACTTCAGGGGGATACCAACAGGAAAATACACATTTTCACCATCATCTCTCATCTGATTTTTCTCTTCAGCTATTGTCAAGTATAACCATACAGCAAAACAGATGACTGGTAATTAAGGCAGCATTTAGGTATCACCTTCTATACTGTCTTTATAGTATACACAAATAACATTTTGCCCTTCATACATCGTTCATCTGAGGACCCTAAAGCACTTCATAAACATTAAGTCTCACAACACCTCTGTGAGACAGGTATTATGAGAGCGATGCTACCAGTGGGGAAGCCAAGGTACAGCAAGTTTAAATGATTTGCCCTAGACCATAAAGTGATTCAGTGGCAGTCGGAAATTGAGGAGTCCTGCCTCAGCGTTGCAAGATTCATTATAACATGTTTATTTCTTTTTTCTAATCAACCAAACAATTACCAATCAAGACAGCAAAACATTATAGGAGTTTAAAGAAGTGCAATCAACTTAAAAATCACACTTCTATCTGGAATATTTTTTAACTTAATACAATTACGAATGATACCTCTGATGATTATGACTAAAAGATTAGAAGACACCGTTCTCTGTTTTCTCAGGTTGTTTATTTTGCACTTTCACACAGAAAACAAGGAGAGAAAAGCATTAAATTAAAAAAGGAAAGTGTGATTTTAAAACAAAAAAAAACATCAGAAGAACTCAAGGGCAGCTTAGGTATTGGGGAAATATTCAGGCGATGTTCAAAATAAGTGAATGGGAAACACATATGACTTCTTCAGGAGACTCTGTCATTTGGGATACTTCTTATCCTACCTTGTTCATCTCCCTGCCTGCTCCCCTGGACATCCATGCCTTTATATAGACATCTCTGCCAAAAAAATATTTGCCAACCGACAATGTATCGGTATTTCTTAAGAAAGTAGCATTCATTTTAAATACATACAACAGACGTAAGGGCCCCAGAGACAGGTACAGCAAAAAGATTGATTTAATTTTAACCTATAGAGCCCTAAATGATAACTACATCTTTTTACATACTGGAAAATGCCTTTTCAACAAGCAAAATCAGCCAAAAACTGATTTTTTAAAAATTTTTCCCATAATGAAACCCTGAAAAATTCCAGGAAAGTGATGAAAACAAACAAATGTTTGTTTTCTTGAAAGCTCTTCATGCGAAATAAAGGACATTTCCTGACCACCTCTCAATTAAACATTGAGGGGCTGATGGTAGGGGACTCTCCCTAAAAGCCCTTTCACTCTGGAGTACGTGTCTATCCTTGGTTCCCCAGAGCTCAGATTTGCTAACCTTATGGATGGGCCCATCTGTTTATTAAGAGTTTGAAAGAGGACCAAGGGGATGGGGGCGGGCGGTTGTTCATGAGCCTGAATGTTTTAGTGGGCAAATGTTTTAGTTAGTTATCTTTCACACACAGACTACTGTACTAGATAATATTGTGTCACTTTGAGAGAGCTATGGGAGTTGAGCACATGTAACTGAGGGGGGAAAATGGCTCTTTAAGCCCTGGACTCCATTTACAATTTAAGACAGTAGCAAAAAAACTCCATCGAGTTCAATGGAACCATGATAAGACCCTATATTTTAGCCACTGCACGAACCCGGCTTTTACCTGTTGCACAGGTTAAATCTAGAGTAACGCTACTGACTTCACTGGAGTTATTCACAACTTACACTGTGCCAATGACATTAGAATCTAGCTCCACGTGCTCTTCATTAGCAGCAGCACCATTACACGGTGCAACTCTTAAGACGGTTTTGTTCATGGAGTGAACAGTTGGTCTGGTCTCCCACCTACTTCACAAAATACTGTAGCAATTAACCTACCTCAGCTGACATTCTTTTCATTTCGTGTTTCCGTTGGTGCTCTGCAACATTTGCCACAGACTCAGCCAACTGATTTAGTTCTTGTTCATTTGGAGCTCCCATGAAGCTCAGCAAAGGAGGCTCCCAACCATTTCTGAAGCGTGGAATATAGGGTGGAATAAACTGATCTTTGGGCCAGTCCACTCTGTATAAAGAAGTCAGAGGCATATATCAAGATTTGCACAAGTTATTTTCAATAGTCAATCCTGCAGGTTCTCATGAAATGCTTTGCAATTGTTTACTCATGAGGAACTTCTAATTACAGAGAAGGAAACATTATTTAGTGAGGATATCTATGCTCCTCTTTTACATACCACAGAGAGACTGTCTCTGTCCCTAGGATCTTCCAACATCAGGATAGACCATACAAGTTCAGACGCAATGCGAAAGATGGATAGCAGGAGGACCAATCTCAAAGCAGAATGGGATTGGTTTTATCTTTTGAAAACAAAAGTAGTACAATACCCCTCAGTCTGGGGGGTTAATATGCACAGGGTTCAGAGGAGAGGCATGCTTTAAAATGAAATCTGCAAAGCAAACATGGAGGCTGGCAAGCAACGGGGACCTAGCTAAAACTAGGAAGAAGAAAGCTATAATAGCAATTTCTATTGTCACACAAAAGATTATTATTAATAATAAAACCTCACACCCACAAGAGTAAATATGATCACTACTTTTGCAGAACTGAATTTTCGGATACAGATTCCTTTTTTGAAATACCGTATTATTCCTTAGAGATCCACTGACTTTCACCATCTGAATTCACTGTATCTCAAGGAGTTTTTCACGGTGTGCTGTGCCTATATACTATACATAAAAAACATTGCCTTGCAGTTTGAATTATTGCCTCTTAAAGGAGAAATGGGCCCAGGAATGCACTTTATAGTTTCCTCTAATGTTTCTCATTATGGGCGTTGTTGAAAATGAATGAAGGTGATAAATGCTATCAAACCAGTTGTAGGAGCAGCTAGCATTTCACAGGACACTGGCATGTCAACGTTAACTTATAGCTGACCAGCCACCTCTGAGTTTTTAACGATCATCTTGTTGATTAGTGGCACAGTATAGCTAAGCTGCCCAGCACAGTAGCACAACAGAAACACGGGGCCAGTCCCACCATTATTTCTAAGGTTCAAATCTTGCTTGCCCTTCATTTACATTCCTGTATTCCTCCCAAACCACTACCACATATTTCTCTTTGGATTAAATTATTGCTTTTTTTAGGGGACTGGATGGCACAGAGGATTCACAACAGGATAATGAGTTCTATTATTTAGGTCACTAGTTCAGTTCCAGCACAGGGCTCTGATCAAGCAAAAGAATCCCTTTTCCTGGAGTTCCAGTGAAGTGAATGGGTCTCTGCATGGATCTATATGGCCTTTGCTGGATCACGGCCTAGGTCAGTAATGACTGGAAGCTGCTCTTTAGTGGCAAAAGGAGTTTGATTTGCTCAGTCCAGTTCCTAGCAAACCAGGAGCAAAACAAAACAAAAAAGCGCCACCTCAGCTGGCACCTCTATTAGCAGTCTCAGTAAAAGGGCCAAAGGAAGAATAGGTTTGGAGATTCTTGCCCCTAATGATAGTCCACTTCAAGAAAGCAGGGTACCATGATGAACTTTGCACTACCAAAGCCTGTGTTCTTTCTATTCTATGGATGTTCATCAGCTATCCTGTGGTCTTCAGATTCCAGAGCAGTCAATGCAGCAGTTTTTACCAGTAATAAATTCAATATTTTTTAATTATGTAGGTGGAGGGTTAGTCATTTGATCTGGTCTCTGAGTGGGTGGATGAGTAAATTCAAAAAGAATGGACACATTTCTGACGCAAGCCCCAACATGCTTATTGATCACCATCACCTCAAAGGGCCACAGGTTTAAGAGATACTTGATTCATCCCAGGTTTTTTAAAAGTTCTGTTTGCAAGGCTTTTATGTAAGCCCAAGACCATAAAAGTAATTAGATAAACTTGTTATATTTATATACACTACAGTTCACAAGCAACATGAAAAGGTCACATCTTTTATGAGTCCCTAACCATAAGCACAGCTGAATCTATTATTTCACAATTTAGGATCCCTTAAGGGTAGATCTTCAGTGCGATTCAATCATTCACTCAATGACCCTTCTTAAAAAATTTAATCTTTTTCTTACAGACTACAACGATGCTTCTGAGGCATTAAAAATCATTGCAAGTCTCTGCTTTTAATAATCTGTGGGATGTTCAAAGTACAAATTGCTTTTTAATTCTATTTATATAATTTTGTTGTAGTTGTTACTAAATGCTGCACTACCCTTGAAATAGATTTTTAATTGAGTCCAGCTGGTTGATGACCAAATGACAATAGAAGGAGAAAAAGAATGGAAAGGACCATTCAGAGAGAAGGTGGGCAAGAGAATATGTAATTAAGCCCCATCCTCCCAATATCACAGACAGAATAAAATCAATGTTTGTAATTGTCCCCATTCTTCCACGTCCTTTCATATTCTTAAAGGGCCCTGTCCAACTCCCATTGAGATCAATGGGAGTCTTTCCACTGACTTTAATTGGAGTTGAATCAGGCTCAAAGCAAGCAAAAATGTAGACTACTAAAGGGGAGTTTGCTTCTTTGGTCGATACAGACTGTGATAATAAATCCAAATATATATTCAAAGATCATCTATAAAATCAGCGAAGATATTTTCGTACCTGGCTTTGGTCCACGTGTCACCCAATGACATCCATAGTTGGCCTTCCTCACTACTGATAGTGTAACGCAAGAAATCTATGGTATCCTTTGTTAGGAGAGGGCTGAGTACCGTACCAGCGAGCTCTGGACCTCCAGTTGCCTGCACCACCTAAATCAAGATTTTTTTTTTTAAAGGACTATTTATTGTATTGAGGGGTAACAGAGAATCAATTCCAACAATAAACCATGTAAAATGTAAAGCAGTAAGAATTCTAGGCTACCCACTCTATATTGCTGGCTTTTGCCTGATACAAGACCAAAGTCTGATCTACTCACAAAGTTATACCCGTTTAATTAAGGGCTTGTATACAGAAGGCAGTAGTGTACAGCTAGAGCACTTTGATGTTGTCCTATTTGTTGGGACTACATCAAAGTGCATCTGGGGACATTTACTGCACACCATGGGGATTTAAAGAGTGATATGTTGGAGCGCTCTACAATTTACACGCCTCTGATGCCCACTGTGTACACAAGCTCAAAATCAGTATAAAACCACACCTTTTAGTCAAACCAGTTCAATTTTGTGTGCAGACACTCTTATATCTGTTTAAACTGGGTCATATCAGTTGAGCTTGTGCCTGTAAATTTACTGATGCAAGCTAAATTTCTATAAGCCAGGTTTAAACAGATATACGAGAGATCTCACACAAAAGTTGAACTAGTTTATTTAAACCAATTTAAGTTAAACTAATACAACTTCTATGTGTAGACAAGCTGAAAATGATGATGACTGAAGTGTCCTTCCAGCCCATCTTGTCTAGGGCAGATCAAAGATTCAATATAGTAAAGGAAAGTTCAGACTTCTGTGTAATGGATCTGTGTAAAAATTCTGTTATGAAGCAATGTAAAGATGATGCATGGCGTTCCACAAGGGAACCCAACCACCCATTCAGAATCATCCAAATCAGTTAAGTAATATGATCAGGTGTACAAGGCAACTAGCACCAGAGCCAAGGGGAAAAAAGTGAAAGAAGGGTCAAGATTGATGACTGGGGCATGTTTGGTGAAAAACAAAGAGTAAACAAGGATAGGAATAAATGGGGAACACAGGGAAGAAAGAGGGAATGGGGAGAAAAGGGGGTATGAAAAGCAGCAGGAACATGATAGAAGACTGTGGAGAAAGAGCCAATAAAAAACTACAGAGGGGAAGGGGACTACCTATTATTAAGGTTACTCAATACTTCCCATGATAAGACCCTGTTTTCAGTAGCTTATAACTTTACCAGACTAAGTGTTTGAACTGAAATTTTCCATGCCAGGTGTCTGCTTCAGGGCTCATGTGGTGTTTTGTTGTTTTGATTTTTTTATTTTTTTGTGGGGAAGGGGGGAAATTTTCACCCAAAATGGTTCAGCAGTTTCCAGGAGTAGGGGCAGGGAAACTTGTTTTTTTGCCCATGTCAAAAAAAAAAAAGATGATTTTGAGATGCTCTAGCACCCCTGTGCTTTGGAGCAGGAATTTAGCAAGGGAGGTGGTCTTTGCATCTGGCCTTTTGCTGTTCCCATGAAAATCTACCCATGTTTGGCCAAATTATAAGCCTTTGAAATCTCTCATTTCGCACATGCTCATAAAAACTTCTTTGAATTTAGCAGCTAAACTCTTCAAGCTAAACTCTCCAAAGATTTCATGAGCATTAGCCATGCTCCATCCACTCTCAGCTCCTACTGTGCACATGCACTATGATACTATCCTTAATTGCATGATCACATACTTCCTTCCCACCCCCCACCCCCCATACACAGGACCCCTGGCTCACTCAGTGTACATGCTGGACCTGCTCTAGGTTGAATCAGGGCTGTGCAGCTCAAGAGACTGTTGTTTATAGGACATCTCCCTCGTTTGTTGTTGAAGTTGGGAGGTGAGTGCCTATTGGGGGTAACTGGGATGGACAGGCCTTGGCCTGCCCAAAACAAACGGCCACTCCCTTAGAGTGGAGGAGCCACTGAGCCCAATAGGCAAATGATTACGAAGGGCAACAAATGAAAAAACAGGCATGGGACTTAGGCTGAATGAAGCAGGGGACCACAGGAACAGAAATGACGATCTCATGGTTCAGGCAGTTGAATACCACCCTGGAAAACTGGACTCTACCTCTGCCACAGAGTTCCCATGTGATATCACTTAAACCAAACTTTTCAAAGGGATCACTCACTGTGCATTCCCCATTTTCTGGGTGCCTGACTTGAGACCCTGGGATCTGATTTACAGCAGTGCTGAACACACACAGCTGCAACTGAAGTGAATGGGAGCAGTGCTTTGAACATATGAACTGCTGCTAAGGCTAGGTCTACATTGGGGGGGGGGGTCGATTTAAGATATGCAAATTCAGCTATGCAAATAGTGTAGCTGAATTCGACATATTGGAGCCGACTTATCCCACTGTGAGGACGGCGGCAAATCGACCGCCGCAGCTACCCCGTCGACGGCGCTTACTACTACCTGGGCTGGTGGAGTATGCACGTCGATTCGGGAATCGATTGTCGCGTCCCGATGAGACGCGATAATTCGATCCCCGAGAGATCGATTTCTACCCGCCGATCCAGGCAGGTAGTGAAGACAAGCCCTAAGAAATCTTCAAGTCTGAAAAAACAGGTCCGAGGTGTCTCAAATTGGACACCTACAATTAGTGGCTGCTTTGACCTTAACTTCTCTGTGTCTCAGCTCTCCATCTAGAAAATACCACCTCATTTTGCAGGGGAGTTGTGAAATGGTTTGTGAAGTACTCAGATGCTACAGTGACGAGTACCATAGAAAAGCCCATGAGAAAATTAACAAGTCTGACTTCCGAGCAGGTTTTGAATCGTGTGCAGTAAATAAGGCCTGGGACCACACATTGAACAACGAGGGGAAAAAAATATTCAATAGCCCCTTACTAAGTGTGCTCTATTCATTCTGTGCAATGAATAAGGCAGGGGTCCTGTGGAAAAAAGTAGTATGGGATTAAAGACAGTGTCAGAACACATATGCAAAAGTGAGCTGATTTTAGGTTCCATCGGCAAATTTAATTCTGGCATTTCCTAACTTTCAAGTACTTTTCTTTGCAACTTTAATAATATTCTTTTCACATAGCTTTTTGTGCGTAATGTGTGTGCATATGAAGTAAAACTCAACTAATTAGCCCACAATCTTCTTTATAAAGCCCAGAGTTTGGACTCATACAGACCACAAGAAAGGGACATTCCACTGAATATGTAGACTAAACACTTCAACACTACGGAATGTTTGAGTACAAGACAGTTATGCTACTGTTTATAAGTATAAAATGTTTATTAGAAGGCCATTGAAAAGCTAACATTACTGTGATTGGTCAATGCAATCTGGATACAAGATGCACAACAAGCTATTGGGGCTGGATAATCTTATCACTATGCTCTTCATCTACCATCTGAAATTTGGACCCACTTTTGACGATTACTCTTCTAATACTATTTAGCTTCTTGGGTTTTAGATTCAAGTTGATGTGTATCTTTGTATTGCCATGATCAAAAACATTTAACTCTCCTGCAAATACTGTCTATTCCTCACTCTGATGTGTATGTATTTAATTTTCCTTCCACTTTGTGTAAATATGAGGTATTAGTTTTGTGTTTCTTTTTTCATGCCAAGAAACAAATCAGTAAAAGCAAAATGTAAATATGCATATGTATATACACACACACACACACACTTTAGAAAAAGGACAATTTAGCTAAGTGGATTTATTTAAATGAGGGAATGGATATATAAACAAAATTAACATCCTGATTTTCTAAATATGTTCTAGTTCTAAAACAAATAAGTGATTTTTCCCCCATAACCTGTCATCGTTAACAATAAAATTTTAGCCTCATATTTTAAAGGGTTCTCGAGCATTTAAACAAAACAGGTCTGAAGGACACATTGAAGATCAAATCTTACCATATTTAATGGTGTAAACAGAAAATGAACCAATTCGGGTGCACTAGGGTTCTGGATGTGGGACTTTAATTTAGCCTGAAGGGGGGAAAAGAGAAAAAACAAATTGGTAACTTCTATGACAATTGAATAGTACATGGTAGAATCATCCTTTAAAAGAAAGAACCTTAGTTATGGAATTAAAGTGCAGGTCATATTTATTTCTGCATTTATATATAGGATGTCAAAGGCTGACAAAAATATGGGTCACTTATCCTTTGGGAAGAAGAGATCACACAAGCATCCCATAAACTATAGAGCTGATTAGCACAGTATATCTTACAGTTGACCAAAAATGCTGGTGCAGAGGATTTTACGGTGTCCTTTGGGAAGAGCTGCTGAATGTGGGGGTCAGGAGAAGAAATGGTTACGTAGGCTTCAACTAAGGCACCGTTACTGTGTTCAGCCTGGCGTCCTCAGACAGAAGGGGATGGAGATGGTGGAGACCCACTCCCACTTCCCAACAAAAGTGTCAGTGGTTCATAGATTTTGAGGCCAGAAGGGACCACTGCGATCATCTAGTCTGACCTCCTGTATAACACAGGCCATAGAACTTCCCTGAATTAATTCCTGCTTCAAGTCCAACACTTGTGGTTGCAGAGCATGTGAGGTAGGGGCACTTTCCCTGTAGCCTTCTCAACCCTTACAAATACCTCCTGGAGCACAACCCCCCCTTCAGTGGGATTTCATTTCCCCAAGGAGAAACAGAAGAAAGCTGATTGGCTCAGTTGTTGGAGGAGGACAGGTTCTCCCATTGGCACTGCTGTCACAGCCACTGAAGCAAAAAGCCAATAGTTGAAGGGGGCACGCAGGAAATTAAGATTTCCCAGTGACGCTCTGGGGCATATTGAGGAGAAGATGCCAAAAGTGGGTACCTGAGTTGGCAGCACTGGCTGCCAATGGCTAGTGATGTTTAGAGCAAGAGATGACCACAGGATGGAGCACTCTGAGGGTAGTGAGGTTTGTAAGAGAAGTCTCTCTTTATGGCCTATTTGACCCATGTTGTTTAGTATATTTAACGGTGGTAATGAGCATAAAGAATCTGACAAGCACAACTGAAAAGCTAAATAAAGAGCACAGCTGTGGAGGCTGGCGAGCAAACAAGAGTGAGCTGTACATTTTCCTAACAAACCTCTCTAGAAACCAGTTAACACTTTGAATGTAAAAGGGTTAAACTTTATTATTATTCTTGTTACCACTTCACCAGTCATATGGCACCACTGTAAAGTCTCTGCTGCTCGGGGGAGGGGAGGGCTTTTGGAGATTGGGACTGCAGCCCTGCGCAGAAATGAAACCCGTCAAAAAGCCACTGCTTTTATCCTTGGCCTGAATAGGGAGTTTGAAGACATAAATCAATCAAGCACCATCTCTCAGGGCTACAGTAAAGCAGCTTGGCCATTACTGGCTGCAATGTGGGATTACACTAGTAGGACTAATAACTCTGTTGATGGTGCAATATGAGGCTTGCGGCCTCTAGAAGCGCTGCAACAGCTGAGTGTGACACATAGGACTAGTCTCACCCAAAAGAAGGCATTCCCAAAAGTGACACAAACATCTGTGCGCAGTCACTAGCAACCATGTGCGTGGATGTGTGCTGGGTTGCAGATGTGCTAGGTAGTTGTTAGGCCAAAATTCTCTACTGAGGAGAAGGCCTTGTAGAGAGCCCAGGGGACAGCATGGTCACCATTCCAAAGGAAGGAGAGAGCTGTCTGGGGTCTATTCCCAAGAGGTGCCTCTGGGGAGCAGAGGTGCCATGAGCACAACCAGCTGTTAGTAACCGGAGCAATTGGAGAAACCGGATTTTAAAATAAAAAGGCAAATCTACCTTTCTCCCACACTTCCACCTGCACAATCAGAAACTTCAAAAACATTTCTAGCACAGGAGGTGGCTGGCGATATCTGAAAACGCGTGGGTGAAAGTGACACATCAAGGTGCACTCAGAGCCAATTTGTAGCAGCAGGGAAAGAGTATGCTGTATCTGACTTCAAACAATCTAGGAAAAGTCCCCCCTGCCTGCCCTGTGGAGCCTCAGCTGTTGGCAGCTACTTACCAGAAGGTTAAAGCCATGCTTGAATTTTTGAAAACAGTCAACAAATTCATCTGGAGGTGGTGGCTTTGCACGAAGAGTGAGAACCCCCTCTAGAGAACAAAATGAAAATAACATAAAAAAAAAAAAGATATTATGGTAATTCGGGACATGTATATTTACTAACATAAGCTAGCTCTGTTGCCTTTTCTCCCATTGACTTCCAGAGAAGGATGACAATAGGACTTGCTCACATGAGGAAGGGGAGCAGGACTAGAACCCAATTTTTTGTAGATGTCAGTGTATGTCCAGACCTAAGTCAAGGGAAACAAAGTGACTTGTCCAATTAAACTGAATGAGTAACAACAAAACCACAAAGCAATGTAATAAGAAAAACAAAACCACATTCACTAGCTACATGAATGACTTTTAAAGAACAAGGCAATAAAAAGACCTGGGAGATGGGAGGGAAAACAACTCTTACCTCCGGGTCCTTTCTTTTTATTCTTCTTGGTTTTCTTTCTCTTTGAAAGTTCAGCAAATGCTTCAGCAGCTTTTTGAAGTTTGGTAACAAAATATTCAATGTCATCCAAAATATGGTTCAGAATTTGCTGCAGAAGAGATGAACAACATTAATGCCTCTGTCTAATCTGTAGCACAACTAGTCATTTACTCATTTTGTTGTAATTTACAGCATCCTAGCAGCAGTCTCCTATGTTCATTATTAATTCCAGGATGTACTGCCTATGTAGATTCATCGTATGTCTGACATTTACAAATTTCTCAAGCTCTCATTTTGCTCTATTTTCAATAGTTGTGATCATTAAAAGCTTTTAAAGGTAAGTATTGAGATTATTAAATTTTGCATTTAATTAGCTTGGAGTCACATACTATGTTTCTCCCACGCAGCCCATGCAGAAATTTTGTTAAAACATAATTTTCCCTGCGATGCTATTGAGCCATTTTCTAACAACTGTAATTTCATATTCTCTGCTAAAACAAAGTATTACAGCTATTACTTGCTGAAATGCAGGGTTGCACTTTCCAGTAGATGTGACATTCTTTGATAAATGTGAAAAATTCCTTTCAATGCGTAAGAGTACCAGAGGTGACCAAGTGAGGGAAAGGTACATGCCCCAGTTCAGGAAAGCTCAAGCACCTGCTTAGGTCCATCATTATTCAGGGAAGAACATGTCAGTATGCTTAACTTTAAGCATGTGTTGAAGGTACATTGATTTAAAAGCAACAGAGGGTCCTGTGGCACTTTTGAGACTAACAGAAGTACTGGGAGCATAAGCTTTCGTGGGTAAGAACCTCACTTCTTCAGATGCAAGAAGTGAGGTTCTTACCCACGAAAGCTTATGCTCCCAGTACTTCTGTTAGTCTCAAAGGTGCCACAGGACCCTCTGTTGCTTTTTACAGATTCAGACTAACACGGCTACCCCTCTGATACTTGATTTAAAAGGGATTTAAGCACATGCTGAAGTGCTATCCTGAATCAAGATCTCAGTGCACTCACATCTCATACCTACAGTTCAAGCTCTCCACAGGACAGAACTGAATCTGATCTTGATGGTCTTATTTCAGTCCTTTTTTGTGCCCCTTATAAGCTATCACACAGTTTGGCATGACTGGCAAACTCTCACCAAGAACTGTGTTTTGCCTGTGAAAAAGGTTCTTCCTATTCATGAAGCAACCATCCAACATTTAAAGAACACTGAACAATATTGCACACAAACATATATCTTAACTTACAACATCTCTGTCAATCCTTGCTGCCATCATCTCAGCTGTTTCTTCATGCTCATGGAACTGTCTGGGTTTTTCAACTACAGGGGGCGGGGAGAAAAGACAAGACATACAAAGTAAAGGTTATCAGAAACTAAGAGCCAAAGCTTCATATATACTAATCTTACATATGGAACCACCAGGCCAGAAGTGCAAGGAAGACTAAAATGTTCATACCTCTCAACCTGCTGAGGCCCAAATGTGTAACACACAATGTGCAATAAAAACCCCAAAACAAGAGGGTCAAAATATAAAATATATATTTATGCAAGCAACTTAAAATGCTGTGAGATTCCTTCCTTTGGTGCAAAATAACTCTTTCTACAACTTTGATTTCATGAATCCTTCTTTCTGATGTAAATCATCTGCAACACTAAAAAAGGGAGGGGATATCAAATTTGCATGGAGCCTAGTTAACTTTGCAATTAAGACAAGTGATGTTCATGAAAATGAGGGACAAATGAGACGTATGCTAATGTTTCCCTTGAAGAAGCATTTTAATATCTGATTTAAAACATGATCTACCTGAAACTACTGTACTGCACTAAAACTTATGTCTTTTTAAAAAAAAAAAAAAAAAAAAAAATTTACAATTCAAAAATGGCATGGAGAGATGAAGAATCTCTGTGGGCAGATTTATTTTCTATTTGTAGAAAATACAAACAGATGACCTGTTTAAGGTTTGTTTTTTCTTTGGACTATTTTTTTTTAAAGTCAATATTGTTCCCATTTCTTAAGTGTCCACCACTGTAATAACTGGGGCTTTAATTTCGTTTTTACTGAACACAAGGGGAAACTCCTCAAAATATTGCTTTTCCACAGAATAAAACAGGCTCAAGTTGCAATTGAGTGAGAGTTAATCAACTCAAAGGCTCGTAATTATTATTAATTTATATTGCATTAGCACCTCGAGGGGCCAGTTTGGAACAAAGCCCCATTGTGGTAGGCATCGTATAAACACATAACATACCCAACTCAGCCTCTGCCCTGAAGAATTTACCATCTCAAGTCCTGATCCCGCAAACAATTAAACATGTGCTTAGCTTTATGCATCTGAGTAGGACCACTGAAGTCAACTGAATACCTTCACAAATTATGTTACTCCTGTGTAGAATTGGGACCAAAGTGGAGGACTGCAGACAAGGATATGCAATTGACTAATTATAAGTGAATAAAGTGTTGATTATCCTCATTTAGTCACCCTTACTTCACCGTTTTCGGATAGCAATCACAGCGAAGTAGGTCTTGAGGAGGAGGATGGGGATAAAGGATGTGGTCTCAAGTATGAAAAGGGCAAAATGGAAAAAGGCATGGGGGCAGTTGTGTGAAACTGACAAATTAGGCAGAAGAGGCTGGCACAGTTGGCTGAGAGGGGAAATGATGCGATAAGATGATAGTGCACAAGTAGGGAAGAGCAGACTCAGTTAGTGATTCTTCCTTGAAAACAGCAAATCTTAATGTTACAGGGAACCATTCTAAGTCTGCATTTTTAAAAATAAGTTTCATTAAAGGCTACAGCACTTGAATCTACTTAACTGCGGGGGGGTTTCAGTTACGACAATTTAGAAAATATCCACACAAATAGAAAAAAATATATATAATTGTCAGGAACACAATTTAGTAAGAGTCCACTTTACAAAAAACACCACCACAAACACCGTTAAACAAAGAGAAATTCAAACAAAAGAACAAATTAGCCTTTGCTTGATGTAGCACATAATGCTGTGTGGTGGTATGTAAAAATGTTCTGACCATTATTGCTTTCTGTGGACATTTTAAAATGCTTTGTGCTGCACAGTTGTACACTCAGTTAACGAATACTTTCGTTCAGCAAACAGAAAATGGGATAAAAACCTTCATGAATAATGGATTCTTTTGCTTTCTTTATTTTAATAAAAAACCATTAAAAGTAAAAACTCCAAAAACTCAATTTACCCAAAATTATTCTTTAAACATATTCTATTCTACTGAAAGTAGTTGCATTATTTCCAAATTAGCAATAGTTTCATTTTTTTCTGATAGAAAGCATGTTTTTCCATTATAGTCAAAAATCTGAAGCCCTGCACAGAAGATATGAATCACATATATTCATTTTTCTGTTACACACTTTTGTTTACACTTGTAAAGATGATCAGCCAACTTAACCAGACCATTTGCTTAAAAATGAAGAGAGTCCAACCCCCTAGTCAGCTTATCATAGTGATTAACTGAGAAATTTTAAAAAAAAGAGTCAGGTTGTTGCCCTGAGAAATTTACCATGCAAGGGTTTGATCTTGCAAATTCCCTATTACTGAGCACTGCATCATCGAAGTTCCTTGAACTATGCTGTGTAGTAAGTATTATGCACATCAGCAAGTCCATGTAGCAGCCAGACTTCAGTTAACTTTCATAGACAGTGCCTAGAATATCATGTTCAACTCTGGGTATTTCAATATCACAGAAATGGAGTAAACAAACATATTCAGAAAAACAACAAGGAGTCTGGTGGCACCTTAAAGACTAAAAACTGTTAGTCTTTAAGGTGCCATCGGACTCCTTGTTTTTGTGGATACAGACTAGCACGGATACCCCTCTGATACTTGACACAAATTCAGAAAAGGAAAAGTTGGGGTAAATGAGACAGCTCAGGTTCTGACAGCCAAATCTACTAGATCATCAAATTGTCTCTCTAGGGAAGTGGCAGCTTGGGGCATTTAAAACTAGAGTGAACAAAACCATAGAAGATATTCAAGACAGAATAGCCCTTATCTGCCCCATTGGGAATGGAGCAGATGATTCAATTGGTCTTTTCTATTTTTAGCCTCAATTACCATAATCTTCAGGGAGCTTCTGTTTGTAATTATTCTTTTTATTTGTTGGCAACATGCAAACATACTGCCCAGAATATTGCCAGTCACTCAATTCCCAACACCGTCAATTCCCAGTAATACTCACAGTCTCCTTGTTCAGCCGCCCAAGCAGACCAGGCTGCCACTCGGCTCCTGACATCCACCTGTGTGACAGTACCTGGGGGAACAGGAGCGGGCGCTTTTGGAGGTGGAGGAATAGAGCTGTCAGCTTTGGAAATCATCCTAAAGAAATATAACAAACCAGAGATGAAGCTTGGAAAAAAAATGCTCTCCCTTCTAATGTGTTATTGGAAAAGGCAAGTGGGCGTACGGAGAAATCTCAGATACGTGACATGTCACTCTTTGTCAGACGTAAAAAGTTAGCAGTACACAGGTCTGTCATTTGTAAATAAATTGAGCATACTTGAAAGACTGCTCTGTGATCAACTCTTTCTATGAATACTAGGCATCACTAACTCAGTACATATGAGAAACATGCACAAGGATACCAAGAAAACTATCCTTTGGTCATATGGAAAAGCCTTATAGGATTTAATGGAGAATTATACTCTTTCTACATAAGAATGTTCAACCAGGCTATATAATTCGATAGCAGAGATGAATTTAGTGGCTGGGACATATTAGGCATCAGGCCATCACATGCAGAGTGGGGTAGCCTGGAGTCTTCATTAGAAGTAAGCTGACAAGAGGGAGTACCACAAATTCATAATCAAGCCGATGATTTCCTAAGCGGGTCTGTCAACCGCCTATTTCTTAAAGCTGAACTGATGAAACTTAATGATTGAATTTGGAGGTGGGGCAAAAAAAAACCTACCAACATTTAGTCTGACTCTCTTCACTACAAATGCAGGATTTTCCTCTACAGTACATTTTCTAGCATTTTATCTCGTACAGTTTTAAATACCACAAACAAGATTTTCCATCATTGGGACACTATTCAGCAGCCTGAGAGACCTTATTGTCCAACAGGTTTCTCCCCCAACCCCCACCATATTAACCTTATTTCTCTCCCCTCTGAATTCTATCTCATTCCTCCTATTCACACCCTTCAAATATTGGTAAATATGTGTTCTGTTTTATTTGTCTCTAGATTAATATATTAAACATTAAATCTTTCTTCCAAAGTTAGTACCTCCAGGCATTCTTTTTGTTGCTCTCCATATCTTTGGGATAATTTGGTATCCAGACTGAGGCCACGTCCATACTGTTTCGGCATGGCTATGCTGGGATAGCCCCTAGTGCAGCTGCTGCAGCGTAGGCCAACAGAAGAAGTTTTTCTGCCTGCATACCACCACCTCCCTGACTAACATCAGCTACGCTGACAGAAGCACTCTTCTCCCTTATAGTGATGCCTACACTGGGGTTCTGCCAGCACAGATATGTTGGCTAAGGGATGTGATTTTTTTTTCTAGCCGACATAGTTATGGTGGTATATGTTTTAAGTGTAGACCAGGCCTGAATGCAGTATTTCTGGAGTAGTCATGATTGTGCCATATACACAGGGACTATTATCTTCTTTCTCTGTGACCTCATGCCTGCACGGATGATGCCATAATGCATGGCAAACTCTAATCTGCCATACACTGTCTGCCTTTGCAGCCTTTATAGCATTACAGCTTCCTGGGTTCTACCACACAACATTGCATTTCAGATCATTTTCCCCCAGATGTGTTGACTTTTACTTTTCCAAACTAAATCTCGTTATTTTAACTTTCTGCATTGTTTCTAATGTTTCCAGGTCCTTTGGTATTACTACTTTGTCCCCATACATGTTGGAAACTGCTCCTAATGTAAGACATGGTCTTGCACACACAAATGCAGCCATTTAACTTTAAGCCTATGAGTAAAGTTAAGCATGTGTGTGAGTGTTTGTAACTCGAAGCCTTTGTTGTTATATGTGAACTCCATGAACATGCTGCTTACTCCCTCTACCAGATCATTAACTTGTGTCTATTTTCCCCATCAGTACAATGGTGAAATTAATATATAATTATCTTTGTATGGTGTTTTGAGAGCTACAGATGAAAATTTTTATAAAAGCTAAGCATTACTTGGAAATTTTTTCAAAGGCACAAAGGGCAGGTAGGTGCCAAACTCCCATTATCTCTCATTCATGCCTTTGAAAATCTACTCTATTGTTTCTGAATCCCCATGATACCTCACTTCTGTATTAATCAGAGTTTAAGGCCAGCAGATCATCTAGGCTGACCTCCTGTATATCACAGGCCACCAACAGCACATAGCACCTGCGCACTAAACCTAACCACCAGAATTATTACAGCCCAGCGGAGACTAGACTATTATGTGCCACAGGGAGAGAATAGGAGGGACAGAAGTGCACCAGTGCCTGAGGTCCCCAGAATGCCAGGAAATCGATTAAGTGAGATATATGCACATGATCCTAGCAAGCAACCTGCATACCATCCTGCAGAGGAAGGCTTAGCCCCATCCCCCAATCATGCCTTCAAGGCCATTGCCAATCTGACCTAGGGGAAAAACTCCCTCCTGGCCCCATATATGGCAATTAGTTCGAACCTTGAGTGTGTGAGCAACAATCAGCCAGGAAAGCACCTGAAATAGACTATGCTTGGTACCTCCTCACAGCATCAACCCACCCCATCCAGTGTCCCATCTCCAGCTGTGGCCATCTCTGAGGATTCAGAGAAAAGAACCAACCAACCAAAAAAACCCAGAATATATTTGGAGGGGGCAAAAGAAACCTGTCCTGACCCCTGCAGGTAACCATTTGAAGCATGAGGTTTTAGGAATATCAGACATTAATCTTCTCTGAATTCAATGCACTTCACTCCCCTACCCTTAACACATCCTCTCACCCACTAGAGGAAGTGGCAGCATTTTCCCAACTGAACACAGTTATGTATAACATTGGAGTAGGAGAGAGTTAAGAACAGAAGTTGTAAATTCAGTCAGTGAGAGAGAGAAATAAATCAAGCTGTTGTCCCCGATGGTGGGTGTATACTATCCACAAGATTACCACAAAATAGTAAAGAATAGTAGAGTTGGGAAGAGGAGAATGGGGGAGAAAAAGAAAGGATGATTTTAAATTACTTTCTACTAGACTGTTCCTGATACTACCTGGAAGTTTTTTACCTGAGCGTGTCAAGCCTCTTCTTTTGTTTCCCCCCTTTGCTGTCGCTGATTGCACTTTCAATATCTTCATGAATAAAGCTAGCCTGCAGGGACAGAAACAGATGTTACCTGGCTGCCAAACACTTGAGTTATTAACTAGGCTAAATAGATAGGATTAAAAATATCCACTTGCTTGTTTTTGAAACACATTTAGGTCCAGGAACATATGTATCAAAAGAATTTTCTTTCAACTTTATTTTCAATACAGTTAGAGAGAGACACACAGTGCTACTGTCTGGATGCTGATACATATATTAGTGTTTTGATATCAAACTGTGTTCTGGTGTGTACGTTTGCAGTGTTGTTGTAGCCGGGTTGGTCCTAGGATATTAGAGAGACAAGGTGGGTGAAGTAATATCATCTATTGGAGCTACTTCTGCTGGTGAAAGGTCAGAGCCGAAGGATTCTGAAGTTCAAAAGTTTGTCTCTCTCACCAACAGAAGTGCGTCTAATAAAAGATATTACCTCACCCAAGTTGTCTTTCTGGTGTATATGTCATTTAAGCTGAAATGTGCTTGAACAGTTGTAATTATTTCAAGTCAACAATTATTGCCAGAGCAAATGATTTCTTCTTTCCTACATGATGATGGTATTATGTTAAGTTTTCTCAAGCATGTTAGTGAAAGGCATTGCATATCAATCAACAAATAGCAACAGCACTAAAGAGAAGAAAAGGAATGGTCGAACCCGGGGTCCCAACCTGGGGCGGCTCCAGCATCTACACTGCCTTATGTGGGCCTGAGTACAACCACCCATATCCCAGAATTCCTAGTACCCAAAATGTGGCCACTCTAGCCCTTTGTCCGTAATGTAGCATGTGAAAACTTGACTGTCCACTAAACTTGGCTGTCCAGAGGACAAAGAAAGTTGGCCCACAGTTGTGGAATACTTTTTGCAGACTCCCCGAGTACAAGTCCAGTGGGACTTGAGTCAGGCTCATACCTGCCACCCTACCAGGATCCCGGGACCCTGGATCCGAGCCCTGGGTTATCGTGATGTGTGTAGGTGAAAGCGGGGTTAGGCTTGATCCTGAATTTGAACCCGGGGCTTACACTGCAGCGTAGACATACCAATAGGGATTGCAATAAAAAGATTAGGAAAAAAATGAGATGGGCAGGGAATATCCTCCAGTATGAACTTCACCACTAACTGAAAACTGAATGTATATAATCTCAGAGCTTGTCTGCACTACAGAGCCTTTGCCAGCTTAGCTATGCTGGCAGAGTCCTCCTAGTGGAGATGCAGCAAAAACCAACAGAAGTAGATCTGTCAGCATGCCACTGGGTCACACAATTAACCCCAGTCATCTTCACATCACTATCGCTGGAACCATTCCAAATGTTTATTTGAAGAAACTCTACCATGCGATTAGTGTTATTTTTTTTTAAAAAAGGATACAATAGGGTGACTAAAACTACTATGAAATAAAATTAAAAAGTTACATGAAATTACTTATCAGAATTTGAAGAAGCAGTACAAATTATATTACTGCACATGCCGAAATTGAGATGTACAATCCTAGAAATAAAGTAAAGTACTTTTAACAATTTTCTTTACTCTAAAATATTGCTGGCTTATCTTAACTGGAAGCAAACAAGATCTCTCTTCCTCTTGTTTTTGACCATCTTATCTAGTAATATTCCCCCCCTCTCCCGCTCTAGTTTTCTAATAGAGCATAAGCCAATATTAGTCTATTTGCTTGCTTCCAAGCCTCTGATCAATATAAACGATGCCAGCCCCTTCTGGTGACTAGAAGTCTGCCTCAGCACAAATAATTTGATGTCCTGCATGGGGGGAGAGAATACACGTGCGTAGAAGAGATTTAACTGCTCAATGAGAAAGGAATAGATGGAAAGGAAAAACGCAGTAAGAACAGATAACATTTCTCATCAGCTTCTACGAATTTGTAATTAACTCTCTTGAGCTATTTTACACCATCTGCTTAAGAAACAGTACCAGTGAATATTACTAACACATACACACAAATCTCGGTGATCTGCGAGCCTAATTTAATAGCTAAGCCTTGAACCTTACCCTCCCAAAATGCTCTCTCTAGGAAAGATTTATATGGGTGTGCAGTCTACTAAGGTTTCAAATATCTGAGATATCATTACCCTTAATGAATATACTATAGTATATTTATCATCATACTAAGAAAACTTAGTATCATCAATATATTCATGTTAAAGTACAACTGACAGAGGAAAAGAACAAAGTACATTTTGTGAGGCGGTATCATTGATTTTCCTCCTCACTGTTACAAAATTCAAGCGATCTGCAATGGGTCCGTATTATTGCTTTACCTTAACCTCATCGCATTGGAAAAGATGAAGATCTGGCTTGTTCTGGGCTGGTTCTTTGCAAACTAGTGCAAGAATAGAATCATAATTGCACGTGTTCATCACAGCTTGGCAATGTTGAATTGTGCTCAAAGGAAAATTCTCCAGTTCATTCTGCAGGGGGGCGAAAAAAAAATCTTACATTTCTGGTTACCAAAAATTCAGAGTCTTGATCTCTGAAATGCTGCTGCAATTTCATCCAAACAATGAAAATAATAAAGCGGCAATTAAAATAATATAAAAAAACCCCTTCAGACACTCTTTTTTTCCCACTGATTCCCTTCTTCTTCCTTTCTGAAAATAAGAATGCCATTTGCAGACCCTACCTTTGATTCTAAGTCCACCAGACTGACAGCTTTGTCATCCACTTGAAGAATCATATCTTGAGTCCACACTTTGCCCTTGGCATCCAGCAATTTCAGCTTTCTTATTCCATCATCCACTGTTATCATAGCCTCTTTCCGGTCCAAAACAAAAGTGGTCAAGTGCTGATGATCGATACATGTGTAAAAAAATGCACACACATTAAAACTCATTTTCCAAAACCAAATGTCTGTAGTATTTAAACTGTAGGGAAACAGGATGACAAGCCATGCATTTAAAAAAAAAGAGTGCCTTTATACATGACACATCCCATTGATAAGCTACGATTTTTTATTCTATAATGTCACTTAAAGAAATCAACTGACTACTATAACCTACAATTTATTATGCTCTATCATTCTGTTAGTAGTTAAACTGCCTTGGATATTTTGACATTTTTCAGGCATCACAATCAGGATTTAAAAAAAAAAAAAAAAAAAAACTCTCAGAACATTAATTTACCATGCATGACAAGTAGCAGCCTGGCACCTCTGGAAAGTGAAACAGGCAGCATCACAACAGGAATCTGTCCTATACTCTGTTAATTTGCCCCAACCCTGATCTGGAAGGTCCTCATATTGCTGTTAAAGCTGACAACTAGCATACTAATAGCAATGAGATGTTGTTCGTTTGTTTCTCATAGATACACCTTCCAGAGAGATGGGCCACTCATTTCATATAGACTAGAAACTAAATATTTTATGGTATCACTTTTGTTCACTACCAGCCTGGCATGTATTTTATTTTTAACCAGTGGCCTGTGAATGAAATATTATCTCACTGCCATTGTTCCGGATCCATCCAATTTCCTTGCAGTTATGATTTTGCTACATTTCTTTTCTAACATGTCAACAATGCATCAAATACACAGAATGGTATACCTATTAACTGTGTAACCAGGACAGTGGATATGGCAGCTGCATAAGACCAAATAATATTAACACAGAAATGAAAGGGAATTTAAACAACTCAAAAGGCAAAATAAAATGTAGTAAAGAGATTATACTGATTGTTCACATGGCAACACTTGCATTCCAAATACATGCAGTAATCTTTATGCCAATAGAGTACCAATACCTAACTTTAATTTCTAAAGTAGCCAAAGCAATACAGAGTCAAAAGCAACGTAAGAATTTCTTTGCAAGCAGATTGTGAAGGCGATCTGAGCAATAGAATGTAAGATGATGCTGAGAACCATCAAACATGTAACAACTTATACAGGTTCTGAGTTTAAAGCTGAACAATGAGGAACTGTGAATTTATGGCATTGGCAGGACCTAATTTAGTCCCACAACAGTGCTGCTTTGTTACACAAGAGAATGTCTACTGTCGTATCAGAATAAGGCTGTAATATGATGTCTTATATTTTAAATTGTCTTATATGACAAAAGATCAAAAAGTGCTCACAATATGCGAGCATCCAGGTCTTGCTTCCATAGGTGCCGACTCCGTGGGTGCTCTGAGGCTGGAGCACCCACAGGGAAAAATTAGTGGGTGCTCTGCACCCACTGACAGCCAAGCTCCCCTCCACTCCCGCCCCACCTGAGCGCGTTGCTTCCCCGCTCCTCCGCCTACCTCCCAGAGTTTCCCGCCTGGCCGCCGCCAAACAGATGTTTGGCAGCATTAGGATGCTCCGGGAGGGATGGGGAGGAGCAGGAATGTGGCTCAGTCAGGGGAGGAGGTGAGGAAGAGGTGGAGCCGGAGTGGGGATTTGGGGAAGGAGTTGGAATAGGGGCAGGGAGGGGGCAGAGTTGGGGTGGGTATTTTGGGGAAGGGGTTGGAAGAGGCGGGGTGGGAGGGGCATTGAAGGGGTGGAGTGGGGGTGGGGTAGAGGGGCGGTTGAGCACCCACAGGAAAGAGAGAAAGTCGGCACCTATGCTTGCTCCCCTGCAGAATTTAAATGGATTTACTCCTGGGATAGAACACGACATCAATATACAGTAATTCTGCACAGCAGTTTAGGACAGGAAGCAAGAGATAAACTCTGCATTGCAAAGTAGGGAGAATTTGGTAGGCAGAACGTAATTAACCATAACAGAATGTAGCTAGCCCTGAGGTTAAGACCCCTGCTCTTGTGAATACCAGTCTGAGCTCGATGATGATGATGATGATATTTTATCAAAGCCTCCATTTTCCATATCATCCAACATGGAGCTTCAGTGACACAGATCATCTCTACACTGTGCCTGAGGACTAGAAGGCAACAAGCTCAAGGAAAAAAGCACATCACCTATTGAATTATCAACATCACTTCCTGAGGCCCCTAGATTTTGCATAGACACATCCCTTCCCACTGCCAAATAGTAACTGCAGGCAATCCTGCTTTGCTCATAAAAACTGACACAACTGTAGCCCATTGTGGTCTAGCTGCAGGATCTAAGACATAATCAAATGTATATTATACTAAAAGTGACATTTGCCTGGCAAAACATTTTAGATGATGTATATGTCTTCAAATCTATAGACACTACTTGGGGGGAAATAAATCATTGCATATTATGTAGAACTGCACTAGGAAGAGTAAACTAGACCTTGCATTTTACCCTAAAAATTGTGTCCAAGTATTTGCTATTTTTCCAATTGGAAATCTCAGTCTTACCTCCACATGATACTGTGAAGTTTCAGATATGCTGCTGGCACTGTCCCGTGCATAACTCTTTCTTTGCTCTAAAAAATAATAATTAAGAGAGTAATTATTCACCTGCTTCCATGTTGTGCTGAAGCTTATATCTTTTAAAAGTGTCTCAGATACCTGTCTCAGATACCCCACAATATTTTTATACAAATGCAGAAAAAGAAAAGCTGTTACTTATCATACTCAAAAGGAAAAGCCTTCACCTCATTGTAGCCCTGAGCACAATATATATCCACATGAACAATACCATGAAAAAAGCCTGTAGGAGGCAAACAAAAAGCTAGACTCAACACAACAATTCAGAATACAGCAGGTTATTGGCATTTTAAGTATTGTCTGAAAATATGGTATTGTAAAGTTTGAATATTAAATCTTTGACTTCCCACTTATGTAGCTAGCAAAACTGGCTTGGGGCTTTTCGTATATGCATTAATGTACTCTGAAACCAAGTGTGCCTTGTTATATATTACTACTCTGTAGCTAAAAAGCCCCAATAATTAGCAGAAAAAAGTTCTACTCAATATCTTAAATATCAGGACTGACTATTTTAGAAATTATTTTAAAAACACACAAATCTGATTTGCCTTTCTTTCTTTCTTCCCAAATATTCAAAATAAATGAATTACTGGTGTAGAAATAGGCTGCGAAAGGACAAATGCAGAAGATGCAGTACAGAACTGCCACACTGAATTACGCTAAAAGAAATATCTTATATTCTTCTGACTGTTCTAGAACGCTGCAAAATCAGAAATATCATGTTGGGTCTATTTTATGCCAGTGGGGAAAAAATAATACATATGACAATGTCATAATCAGTGAAAAAAGGATCTCATCTTAATTTAATACAAAAATATTCTTAATGTAATATTTGGACCTTTACTCCCAATCACTGAAGGGCCTAATATTTCTTTCCTTTCTCAGGCAAAGTTCCAAGTGACGTTAATAGGAGACCTGACAGGATAAGGTTTTCAGGATTTAGTTTTCGGTATTTTTGTTTTTTTAAATAATCAATTTTTCTGCCTTAAGATGAGATAAATGAGAATTTGATGAACTGGGTTTCAAGCTGAGAAAAACTGATATATCAATTTCACCATAGAGACAACTTGTGCATTGGTGAAAAATGAAGTGTGCTATTGTGTTAATAGTCTCCGAGAGCTAACTACATCAAAGCACTACTTCAATTACTAAAAATGAAGCCAGGTTTGGGTTGAATAGTTATTTAAGATCTTAGGGTCTATAAATTATATAGATCTTTTGGGAGGGCTTACAGCAGAAAAGAATGATACCCATTGAGGTCTTAGACCAATGTAAAACAAATGGCCTTCCCAAACCGTGTTTCTTTACATGGGTATTTCAAGTCAGGTAAAGTGTGGGTTTAATAACTCAGGACCTTATGTTGCAAGAAGTGAAGTACCCTCAATTCCCATGATTTCAGTGGGATATTGCTTAGCAGGTGATAGTTAGCAGGAGGTACAGGCCCATAGTTTCATCGTGTCTGCGCATCTCATAGAAGGCAGTAGTTACAGAGAACTCTTGGTAGCTTGCTGTCATTCTTCCCAGAAGGCCAATGTTGCTTACTGAAATAGAGCCACCCAGGGGCAATTAACTTACAACAGTTATTCAGTTTGCTTTAGTGAGATTAGTCTGCAGTACAATCAACCAAATACCAGACTACTGTGGATTACCAGAAAATGCATTTAGGATGGTGCACAAGGGCATATTGTAAAAAAAATCCCCATCATCTGCTCTAATTTAATTACTTAGAAACACCAATACAAATGTCCTTGGCATTTAATGCGTTAATTTAACTGTTACTAATATTTTTGCTTTTGCAGCATATTACTTATTTTCAGAAGTGTTTAAAAAAAACGCAAACACACACCCCACAAAACACTCAATAAACCACTTCTACTTCATTTGCTACCTTTCTTTTTTTGTTTGGATGATGATCTGAAGAAGTAAAGTCCATCTGTTCCTAACAAAACAAGGGAATTAAAGCAATGTCTGATTTAACCCAAAAGCTATAATTATTTCCATCCCAAAGATGACAGGGCAACAGTCTTAACTTACTAGCTGTAAAGGAATAATTGGATGTTGTGCAACAGGAAAGAGGACATGTAGAAAAAACACTGCACGTTCTGATTTACTGAAAGCTTGACCCGCTGGGCTTTTTCAAACAGAAGGTTACATAGATTAACGTTTTTGCTTTCACCAAATTAAACCGGGACAAGGAATTTTACATCTGCTGTAAAGTTTGTAAAATTAAAACAATATTATTTAAAAAATATTAAAATATACACCTCTATTATACTTATACATTAAAGAAACTCTGCCTTGCATGGTGGTTACACTGCATTTCGTTTAAGGTCATAACAGGCCAACATGCAACTCTTCCAAAAGGTGGCCTATGATCTTTAGTGTGCACAACTGCTAAACACCTTAGTCTTAGTGCAGGGGTGGGCAAACTTTTTGGCCTGAGGGCCACATCTAGGTATGGAAATTGTATGACGGGCCATGAATGCTCATGAAATGGGGTTGGGATGTGGGAGGGAGTGAGGGCTCCAGCTGGGAGTGTGGCCAGAAATGAGGAGTTCAGGGTGCAGGAGGGGGCTCCGGGCTGGGGCAGGGGTTGGGGTGTGGGGGTTCCAGCTGGGGATGTGGGCTCTGGGCTGGGGCTGACGTGTTTGGGGTGCAGGAGGGTGCTCTGTGCTTGGACCAAGGGGTTCAGAGGACAGGAGGGGGATCAGGGTTGGGGCGCAGGAGTGGGTCAGGGGTGTAGGCTCCGGGCAGTGCTTAACTCAAGCAGCTCCCAGAAGCAGCGACATGTCTCTCCCCCCCACCCCCCAGCTCCTACATGGAGGTGTGTCCAGGCGGCTCTGTGCACTGCCCCATCTGCAGGTGCCGCCCCTGCAGCTCCCATTGGCCATGGTTCCCGGCCAATAGGAGCTGCAGGGGTGGCACTTGGGGCGGGGGCAACATGTGGAGCCCCGTGGCTGCCCCTACGCATAGGAGCCGGAACGGGGACATTCCTCTGCTTCTGGGAGTCATGTGGAGCCACAGCACATGTGGAGCGGGACAAGCCCCGGACCCTGCTCCCCAGCAGGAGCTCAAGGGCCAGATTAAAACGTCTGAAGGGTCAGATGTGGCCCCCGGGTGGTAGTTTGCCCACCCCTGGCTTAGTGCAAAGACAGCACCTCCAAAAGCACTGTATGCCAGCAGCAACAAACATGTCCCCATCCAACAGAACAGCACAGCACTTTTGGTAGACAAGATGCCACGTGAAAGGTTTTCAGCCCCAGGAAGGTAATACTTTTACCCTGTTTTGATAGATAGATAGATAGATAGATAGATAGATAGATAGATAGATAGATAGATAGATAGATAGATAGATAGTAATTAACAACTNTAGATAGATAGATAGATAGATAGATAGATAGATAGATAGATAGATAGTAATTAACAACTGGTGTGGGCACACACTCTACTCAGAACAGAACCAAAAAAAAGCTGTTTATAAAAATCAGAGAATTGTGAGCAGAGCTCACAAATATCTATATTCATCACTCACTATCATTTACTATCATTACAGATACAGGAGCGTATCCTCACAATTTTTTAGATATCTACATGTGTGTGATGTTTGGCAACATCCAACAGTGATCTGTATCTCAATTACGAGGGGCACTCTGCAGAAAATATTTGGGAGGCCAGTCACCCAGCAGAGACTACCTCACAGATGATTTTGTATGGCGCTAGATAATGGATATAATACACATTCCAGAAGCAAAAGTAGAAAGCTGGAAGTACTATTACAAGAAGAAATTAAGAATTCTATTGGAGAAGTGTTCTTATAGCATTTTCCATTATGCATTATATAATCCCAATTTGCTCAAATCTGTCTGGCAAAATCAGATAGATTCTACCAGATCCCAAAGATTTAAGTAACACTTATTCTCTCAATTATGGTTAAAAACATTAGCAGAAACAATCACTGCACTGAGACTTCTCAACCTTTAGAGAAAATATCTGCCAGAAAATATATTGTACACTTAACGCTGTTCCAAAATTTGGCTTCTAATACATATACATCCCAATTTCAGCCTAAATACTGGTAGTCATTTCTGGCAGAATAATTTTTTCAAATACCCATTTAAAGCTCAATGGTTAAGAAGTTTCACTCCCTTCCCTGACATGGCCAACTCAGCTGCTTATTATCCAGTCTTCCTCAGAGCCAGTTCCCAGGGACTGCCCAGGATGGGTTGACTGAAGGAAAAGCTATAAAGGAGGCTCATGAGCAGACAGAGTCTCCATTCTTGACATAGACATTAGTGTCCAGAATTAACCATTTCCTGAGGTTTTCCTTTTTTTGTAACTTCAGAAGAAAAAAATCAATTTCAGTCTATGGTCTCCTCGGGCTTTGCTTGCATTTTATGGTTCTTCCTGCAAAACCCTTTAATCCCTGACCCTAGTTTGCATTTCCCTTCATAAAGGGCTACACAAACAGCTTTATATTCTGGATTGGAGCTAATGTACCCTATATGGCTTCCAGCATAAGTTAGCGTGAATCAGCAGAATAGCTCCGCCTCTCCTTGCAGGGACTTTAACTCTGAGAACCTGTCACAAGACTCCACTCCTTTGGTACTTGTCCCTCTCAGTTCCAGGTTATACCCTTCCACTATTATCAGACTTTTCCACACACAAGGAACATTCTCTTTTGTACTTCCCTCATAGGGCAATTACTCTCATGCCCTTTTTTCCGGGCATCAGAGGTCCCTCCTGCTCCAAAACTACGAAATTCTCTATGAAGGAAATTTTAAAAATTAATAAATAGTTTAGGGTTGATCAAAACATTTTGTTTCAATAACAGTCTTGTTACGATGTCAACTTTTTATGTTGTATTATGTTATATAAAAAGTCATTTCAAAACAAAAAACTAAAATGTCTCATTTCAAAAATGTCAAAGTAGGATGTCCCAACATTGCTGGAACTTCCCCCTCCCGATTTTCTTTTTTAAACAAAATATCCAGTGAAATTCACAATATATTTTGATTTCAAGAGAACTGCAGATTTTGACAGAATATTCTTCCAATCAGATCCTTTTAGGAATTTGATTTTAAAAACAGGCTCTTATTTTTGAAAATGTTGACCCAAATTTTCCCTTAACCAAGATCAAGATGATAAATAATGTAAAGGGTTTGTCCCATTAAAAAAACAACAACAACAAAAACCCACCTTTCATTTGCGAGTGTTAGGAATTAATTTTTCATGGTTTTTCCTATAGTAACCTCCAGACTGGATTACTGCATCACCCTCCTCACAAAGCTACTCTTGAGGCCAGTACGACTGTATGATGTAATAATATGTTTGCCTGTCTGTAAGATGTATGAATTTTCCGCTATTTGATTAATACAATCCTTTTCTCCTTTTTCATTAACTTACATCTACCATAAATTTCCTGGCTTTCAAATTCAATGTTTGAATATTTCTTTAAGTGATTCTTTTTTAATTAAATACATATTTAACATGGTAAAAATTATTTATAAAACACCCAAACTGATTCTGCTAGGGATGGACTAGCAGCTTAGTACAAAACAATTGTCTATTGATAGCATATATCACATTGGTAGATGTGCAGGTGAACGAGCCCCTGATGGTGTGGCTGATGTGGTTAAGTCCTATGATGGTGTCCCTTGAATAGATATGTGGACAGAGTAGGCAATGGCATTTGTTGCATGGATAGGTTCCTGGGTTAGTATTTTTGTTGTGCGTAGTTGCTGGTGAGTATTTGCTTCAGGTTGGTGGGCTGTCTGTAAGCGAGGATTGGTCTGTCTCCCAAGGTCTGTGAGAGTAAGGGAACATCCTTCAGGATAGGTTGTACATTCTTGATCACGTGCTGGAGAGGTTTTAGTTGAGGGCTGAAGGTGATGACTAGTGGCGTTCTGTTACTTTCTTTGTTGGGCCTGTCCTGTAGTAGGAAACTTCTGGGTACCCTTCTGGCTCTGTCAATCTGTTTCTTCACTTCAGCAGGTGGGTATTGTAGTTTTAAGAACACTTGATAGAGATTCTGTAGGTGTTTGTCTCTATCTGAGGGATTGGAGCAAATGTGGTTGTATCTTAGAACTTGGCTGTAGACAATGGATCACGTGATGTGGTCTGGATGGAAGCTGGAGGCATGTAGGCAAGTATAGAGGTCAGTAGGTTTTCGGTACAGGGTGGTTATGTGACCATCGCTTATTTGCACTGTAGTGTCCAGGAAATGGATCTCTTGTGTCCACTTTTCTACTTCTAATTTGGCTTGGTCCTAATACCACTTCCAGATATTTGATTAAATGTTACATAAAACTCAGTAGAGCCTTAAATTAAATTTATCTTGTTTCTACGAATACACTTTTGGAAACTTTTACAGCAGCTCCAAAAGATTGACACTGACATTTCTTAGGCTCAGGCCACACTGTTTTTCTGTCTAAGACTAAATACTTACGATTCTCTGATGTGTTACTGGAATGAAATCCAAATGTGGAAATTAAAGTATCTAATTAATATTCACTCGTATCATTTTGACAGCCACACAGCAACACTGAAGTGTTTGCCATTTGCCTGCCTATTGCAAGCTATTTCAATAAGAATATTTCTCATGGTGACTCTTGAGAATGAACTATGGAAGTTGTTGATTTAATGAAAGTTAACACTTTTCCCTTTATGCTTTCACTCTCCATTGTAATCATCTTGTTTCCCAGGTCCAGCTCATCAGTTCCCTCCACGCATGAAGAGAGTTATTAAGGCTCCACAACGGGCACAGCCAGATAGAATTAATACAAGTGTCAAAACCATTGAGTTTATTCTATTTAATCAGATAGTCTCTCTTTTCAAACCACGTTCATATCCAAAACACTAAACTTGTAGAAATGTAGGTTAGCACCAGTACCACAGGTAATTTAAACAGTTGAAATGCCTAAAACAATAGCTACCTACAATAATTTTTTGATGATGGTAAGAAAAAAAACACAGATTTAAGTCAATCTATTAATTATGCTCCACAGCTGAAGAAGTCTAATCAAAAGAATTATAACAGCATAGATCTAAAAATCAAATCACGTGGTAAGGTAAAGTCTTTGTACCACTTTACTCATAGTGTGAGCTCTCTGACTGGCTAGGAGATTCACTATTCTAATCTAGACCGGTGCTTATACTACATTTGTCACCATAGTATCTGAGTGCCTAGTTGAATCCCTGTCTGCTACTATCTTCTCAAATACACATAAGAACACTGATTAAGATGGAATTGTAATTCCTCTGATGTGGACTTGTTTACAGTTATCTGTGCCTTTGGAAACTCCATTAGTGTTGTCAGCTCTCTGGAATTTATTGTGATTTTTGCCTCTGCTGCAGACAATCTTGTGATGATAGGAAAAAGTATAGCCTTCATACCATTTTGGGGAAGCAAACAAAGAGGGAGGGACTCCCCTTCATTCTGGCCTGTAACCCAGTGGAAGATACATTCAATTGCAAGCCCAAAGACTCAAGAGTTCTAGCCCCAACTCACTTACTGACTGCTGTTAATATTTTTGTGCCCTTCGCAACTTACTATGAACCAAAGTTTCATACTTTAGGGGGTAGCTATCACTCATGAGTTTCACGGGTAAGACAAGCCAGAGCTTGAACAAGGTCCCTTCAGGAGGAGCTATGGACAGAACCCAGGACTCTAATGTAACAGTCAAGTCTCAACCACTTTGCCAAACAATCTTTCAGAAGGAACATGACAAATTAGGTGCCTGTGCCACCCACACTAACAGTGTGGCTCTGTGTCACCCTCTAGTGGCTAGACGACATATGATGTCTATGATTCTTCTATTACTTTCATACTAAGACACATTATGTTCTTTAACTCAAGTGGTAAAGGCTCATGTTTTTACATATAGAGGTCTCAGGCTCCATTCCAACAGATGAGCCAAACATTCAGCTCACAGAGCCAGAAACAGAAATCAAGAATCCCGATCGCTAGTGTTCCACTGTTTAGGAATACTTATTCAATCCCAGGGCAATCTATGTATGGTGCATATGTGTTTCTCCCCATATGGGCTGGTGCACAGAAAGAATAAAAGCATTGTCCCCCACCCTTCCCTTATTTCACAGTTTCATAGAGTACAAGGCTAGAAGGAACCTTTGGATCAGTCTGACTTCCTGTTTACCATAGACCATCAAATTTCATCCTGATACCCCTATATTATGCCCAAAGACTTTAGTTAGGTCAAAATATTTCAGTTCTCAGGAAACTGTGCGTCACAGGTAGAGAACAGGAGAGACCAAGGTACCACCAATGCCCGAGGCCCCTGCAATGGCAGGGAATTGAAAGGTGAGATATGCCCAGATGTACAGGTGCACTGGGGGGCAGGGTGGGGAGGACTATTTTCACTGATGGGGCTATCCTATCTGTGCTGCAGCCGTGGAGTTAGGCCTGGTGGCAATCAAAACAGGGGTTGCGACAACTGTGCACTGCTGGGACTGCACATGCATGTAGACACACACCAGGAAAGTTACAGGCATGCTAGACAGACCACACAATGGTTAGCGAGCCAAATTTTTCTCAGATAGGCAGTGCTGAAAGGACTAGACAGATTCAAAATGGTTTCTGCCCTTTTGGATAAGGGACAGGGCCAAAAGGAGTACGCTGATTGGGCCTTTTTGGATCAATTATGGTTTGAGAGAGAGAGAGAGAGAGATACACACACAATTTAACAAATATAAATATGAATATTAAGCCTTTTATCATATCTGTAGCATGCTTAGCTCTATGGATCCCTTGACCTGGTTGTGACATCTTGGAGCTTGTAATTATACAGTGTACATTTTAAAAGCCTTCCAGACTTTGCTTTGCATTAAGTACTGAAAAATATGAAAATTCACAAGCAATTTAATCCCTACCATCTAAGCATCAGCACAATTATAATTACTGTTCTTTAAATATAAAAAACACATGGTTTATTGAAGTGTCCTGAAGAAGCTAGAAATTTTAGACTCCAAAAGGAAGTAGGTTTCATTATTAGGCACATTGCTGAAAGATATGATCAAACAATTTATCGTGCACCGTCAACTCAGTTTTGCAAAAGAATGTCATTGTTTTATCATCTCTCACTGGCAAACGCCCAGTGCATCATCACTATTGGCTCCAAACTGAAACCACAGAGCTCTTGTGACAACCAGAAGCAGTTCCATAGGAGACAGATGGAGAAGCTAACTTTAGAACAATAGATAAGATTAAGATTTCAACAGAAAAGATTAAGAGTTTAAAGTTCATTTCAGAAGCAAACGTCAGGAATTTTAAAAATGCGTAGGGCATTTTTTCTATGAGTTACCTGACAGCTCTCATCTCGAAGGAGAAAATATATCCTAAGGCAACTCTCAAGAGAACTGGATGGTCCAGGCAGGAAAGAAATTGAAAATGAAGAGGTCACTGACACAGAAAAGGCCAAGACAGTAGTAATCAAAAGTTCTTACCATTTGATTGCCATGTAAAAGTGAGTGATAGCGTACAAGTGTTCACATCACAAATACCATCTAAACTCACTTCACAATTGGAACAATTAATAGTCTCAGATGAAAGAAAGAAAAGACTAAATAGTCATGGAGACTGAACTACCCTACAGAGGTGGCCACGTTTATGGGTATATCTTCATCACACAGTTAATCTGGGCTCTTACCCAAGTGTTAGCCCCACCTCACCCATGCCCACTATCCACACTGCAAAACCTTTGACACAGTTTGGAGGTAATTTTAAGCCCAGGCTAGTTTACCAGGCTTGGAATATAGGTCAGGTTTAACTCTGGCTGGTACTTGCCACTTTGCAATGAGGATGCAGACAAAAAAAAAAAAACCCACAAAAGTACTGATAGTCCTCCAATGCCTTTCCCACAGTTCCCCCTTGAAAACAGACAAGTTCTCCTTCAATTGACACAACTGACTGGGAAAGAATCCTTGAGTGTCTCAGCACAAAGAACCATGGGCTATGCTCCCAGACACATACAGGAAAGAGCAGAACCATTGAGAACACAGTAACATGGGCAGGGTTTTGCTGTAGGGATGCTCACACCTGGGCTAAGCTAAGACTCATGTGCTAATCACTCAGGCTAACTATGCAGAGAAGACAGTCCTCATATCAAGATTGAGCCAAGTTGGTAAGATAGTGTGAAGAAGCTTCCACTGCCATGCTGGGCCCAATATGTAGTCAATGGGAGGAAATTAATTCAGTGAAATTTATGCCAATTACACTTAGGCTCCCAAATCACTTCTGAAAATAGGACATTGGCACGTTTGAAAATTTTGTCCTCCTAGATGATAAAGCTTAAGCAACAGATATATTGCTACTGAGCAAGTTCACGAGAATCAACAATAATTTTTTATCCTGTCCCTTTATGACATAAAAACAGGTCAGTGAGTGCAAAGGGCTGTGGCTGTTTCTTACAAGGGGACTAGCCAGGAACAAAGGCTGATGCTGGGATAATTACAAAAAGCAACTGAAACATTGAAACAAAAAGAGTAAAAATTTTCCCCATCGTCCCCCTGCTAAAAATTCCTTAACATTAAGAAAGGGAGAATGTTGTAGGGGCAGTGTTTTATAACCTTCTTCATTTGAGGACCCCTAAAAATTTCAAATGGAAGTGAGGACCCTTTTCGAAATTAGGCACAGTCTGGGGACTTCCGGGGTCCATGGACCACAGGTTGAAAACCACTGTTGTAGAGACATGCTGGAGGCAGCTAGATGGTACTACAGTTACTAAAAATATTAAAAATATAATAAAATAAACTACATTGCTTTTAAAAGAGATTTCAGATGCATTTTTAAATACAGGCATTACTACCATTTTTTCTCCAATTTACACATATTTGGTGGAACTGACTGACAGTCCTAGAGCCAGAACATATAAAGCATAGGCAGTTAACAGAGCAAACTTTTCTCTCAAGGTCCTGCTGGAGAGTTGAATCTACATGTCCATTCCACCCCTGGCAACTGCAATTGTAGTATTGTGATGTTTCTAATACTGCTGAAAATGACCTGAAATCACCAACTCATTTTACACAGGTCACCAAATAGCAATGATATGATAACTGTCAATTAATACTAATCTGGGCTGGATTCTAAGATATTTAGAAATGAAAGCCTCTTCTGTCCATCACTAATCTCAAATCCACCCACATGGTTCCTATTTTTTTCATAAATGAAAATTCCATACCTGAAATTATCTATTGTGTTTGAAATAAAAACTTAGGGAGATCCAGCACTTCAAGACAAAGAACAATTCTACATTTGTAGATAATTACGCTCATTCTGCTACACTTCTTAGTTTAAAATGAATGGATGATAATACAGAGCTGGGAAGACAGCCAGAAGAGTAAAGCTGTGTCCTGGTCACACAAAAAATGTTCTATAAAATGAAACTTTGATCAACATTTTTCTTACTGGGTTTTCTTACCTACTTCCTAATGTTCTAATTATGTGTGATTTGTTTGTCCAGGGAGTGCATACAGGATGCAGAAATTCCTGTTTAAAAAGGATCACTAAGGAATTTAATATTAAAATAAACAGGAACTGTACTTGAGTTATGTTAAAAGAGGCACAGAAATGCAGGACTGGAAGGGACCTCAAGGAGTCATCCCAACCAGCTCCCTGTACTGAGGCAGGACCAACTAAACCTAGACAATCCCTGACAGGTGTTTATCTAACCTGTTCTTACAAACCTCCAGTGACAGAGATTCCACAGCTCCCCTTGGAAGCCTATTCCAGAACTTAACTACCCTTATAGTAAGAAAGGGTTTCCTAATAGCTAACCTAAATCTCTGGGGTTTAAGCCATTACTACTTGTCCTTAGTGCCGGCTCCAGGGTTTTGGTCGCCCCAAGCAGCCGCGATCGTGATCTGCGGCTGCACTTCGGAGGAAGGTCCTTCGCTCCGAGCGGGAGTGAGGGACCGTCCGCCGAATTGCCGCTGAATAGCTGGACCTGCCGCTCCTCTCCGGAGTGGCCGCCCCAAGCGCCTGCTTGCCAAGCTGGTGCCTGGAGCCGGCCCTGCTTGTCCTACCTTTAGTGAACATGAAGAACTATCTATCACCATCCTCTTTATAACAACCCTTAACATATTGGACAGTTAACAGGTCCTCCCTCAGTTTTCTTTTCTCAAGACTAAACTTACCCAGATTTTTTAACTTTCTTCATAGGTCAGCTTTTCTCAATCTTTTATCATTTTTGTCCCTCTCCTCCAGACTCTCTCCAGTTTAACCACATCTTTCCTAAAGGGTGACACCTAGAATTGGACACAATACTCCAGCTAAGGCCTCACCAGTGCCAAGCAAAGCAGGACAATTGCCTCCCATGTCTTACATAAAAAACACTCCTATTGATAACATGGTAACATTTTTTGTAACTGTACCACATTGGTGATGCATATTCTGTTTGTGATCCCAGATTTTTTTCAGCAGTACTACCACTAGCCAGTTATTTCCCAAGCTGTAATTGTGCATTTGAGTTTTCATGCTCAACTGTAGTGCTTTGCACCTATCTTTATTGAACTTCACCTTGCTGATTTCAGACCTATTTTGGAATTTCTCAAGATCGTTTTAAATTCTAGTCCTATCTTCTTGCAACCCCTCCCAGCTTTGTGTCATTCGAATTTTATAAGCACACTGATCACTCCATTATTCAATCATTAATGAAAATGATTGTCAGTCCCACAATATTGTCAGTCCCACAATACTTCTGTCACATTTTTCACTGCTGCCCAACCACACTGAATGGTTCTTCAACTATCCAGATCGCTCTCCTATGCAAGTGTACTTCCCTAGTGTACACACTTTTTCTTCTGATTCAGCTTCTCTCCTCGAACTTCAATCAACAGCTCTTCTTTCACCTTCCTTACTTGCATTAACTTCAGTTTTCTTTGAGTTTGTCCTCAAACACAGACATGTACTCCGATATCATATTGACCAATGTCTCGTTGCTGTCAACTTATGTAAATATTCTTTAGCTGTTCTTTCACTATTTTGGCTTGCATTCCTTCCCCCTTGTTAATATTGTGTTGAGTATCTGGTCACCAGTTAACACTTTTAGTGAAGACTGACGCAAAACAAGTATTAAACACCTCAGCCTTTTTGATGCCACCAGTTATCTCTCCTTCCATACTGAATAGAGGACCTGCACGTTCCTTCTCCTACATACCTAATGTATTTAAATAACCTCCTCTTATTGCTTTTTATGTCAGTTGCTAGGTGTAACTCATTTTGTGCCTTAGCCTTTCTGATTTTGTCCCTGCATGCTTCTACTATTTTTCGTTCTCCTCCTGCACAATTTGTCAATGTTTCTATTCTTTGTAGGATTCCTTTTGGATTTTCAGGTCATTAAAGAGCTCTGCTGGAGCCATAATGTCCTCTTCCTATCTTTCCATAACAGTTTGCTGTTCTACCTTTAATACTGTTTTATTGAAGCTCTCCGAACTTCTTTATCCCTTAGATTTTCTTCCCTTGGAGCTTACCTATAAATTCTCTGAGTTTGTTGAAGTTTGTTTTGGAAGTCCATTGTCCTTATTCTGCTGTTCTGACTCCTTCCTTTCCTTAGAATTATGGAATTTATCATTTCATGATGACTTTCACTCAAATTGCCTTCCACCTACAGACTCACTAGCTATTTTTCCCTGTTGGTCAGAATCAAGTCTGAAATGGCGGTCTGCTGGTTCTGCCATTTTCTAAAACAAAAAGTTGTCCATAATATATTACAATAACTTGTTGGAAAATTTTTATTTTGCTGTATTATTTTTTCCAACAGATGTCAAGGTAGTTAAATTTCCCCAAGACTACCAGGGCTTGTGTTTTGGATATTTTTGTTGTTTGTTCTAGAAATGCTGTATCCTCCTCGTCTTCCTGATACGTAAGATAGCACTGCGTAGCATGGCATAACAGGTACCCAGGTATAGCACGGAGTTGTCATAGCTCTTTAAAAAGTAGAAAGTATTCCTGGCTTTTTGTATAAAGAAACTAATCCTGGTTGGTCTCTGACTTTTCTGTTACCCCATGGGGTCAAAGATGGAAATGACCAGCTTGCTATGGAAGGACGTGTCTACACAGCATTGTCTACAAATATGCTTTATCATCACATACTGTGCGTTTGACAATGGAGATGGATAACAGGGATTATGTGAGAAAACCTGAAGGAGATCTTCCCAAGTTAATAAGAAAGCACTCAGTTAAAAGCTGTTCATTTTTTCATTCCACTCTTGGTCACGCTTCCTCAAGTCTCCATACTGGTTTACCATTGATCCATTTATTAACAAAGAATAAACTTCTTTAAGTAGAACACAACAGTCAAACATATTCAACGCCAATGCCTTATAGAACAATGCAAAAGGTATAACGATCTAGGATTCCTTATTAGCAGCTGTAAAAATTCATCTCTTTTTTCTTGAAAGAAAGCATTTATTCAGGATAGGCAATGCCAGTGCCCTGAAATATATACTGCTTTAGGGATCAGGCAGTTCTTGGCAGAGAGTTTTCTACCTAACATACAGGTGGGGAAAAAAACAAGACACAGAAAGACCAGTTGACTTGTTCACAAAGTTATAAAGCTCAGGGAATAGAATCCCAGGGTCCAAACTCCCATCCCCCGACTCTAACCACTAAATCATAATCCAAAGGAGGCAGATTTGAGCCTGTTAACCTTGACAGAGTTTCTTTATATATCCCATGGTAGGTTGTTCCAATAAACAGTAATAACACTTTTCTTCAGCATCTTTCATCCAAAGACTAGAAAGACCTTTCCAAGCAGTAATGAATTATTCCTACCACCACCTCTGAAAAGCAGATACATATTCTTTCCTTTTTTCAAATGGCGAAACTGAGAAACAGAAAGGTTAAGTGGCCACACAAAGTTTATAACACAGCTGGGAATAGGCTCCAGATCTCCTGATTCCCTCTCATGTGCCTTGGCCACAAGACTATTCTTCAACTCATTATTGCAATAAATACTGTAAGAATGGTGACTTGTTAAAGGTAAGCAGTTAGAAGCCTACTTTATATTAAGAACAAAACTTATTCTTTAGCACAGTTAGTTTTAACTCAGATACAAATCAATTTCATATATTAGATATACAGATAGATAGATAGATAGATACACACACACACACACACTTGCAACACTTAAAAAGTCACTGTTTAAATGACAGATTCAGTATCTATTAAGCAAGGCTTACCATAAATAGCCTTTGCACTTGCTTTTGAACTTTGTTCCCTCTCCGCCTGAGCAAACGTTGGCGAACCATATCCACTAGAAGAAAAGGTGTGTGGTTAGTCTATTTATAGATTTATTTGGTATCTTTTGCTAAAAGTATCTGAGCTTTGTAAAAATTTTCAAATACATATACCACATATGTATACAACAGTATTTCCCGCAGGGGCATTGAGAATGAACACCCCACCTCATGTACATACATAACTACACATGATTTACTTAGATTGTAAGCTCTTTGGGGAAGGGATCATCTTTTTGTTCTGTGCTGATACAGTGCCTAGCACAACGGGGTCCTGGTCCGTGACTGAGGCTCCTAGATACTACCACAACACACATAATAAAATTGATTCATAATGTCATAGATTTGAAGACCAGAAAGGACCACTGTGATCAGCTAGTCTGTCTTCCCGCGTTACTCAGGTCATAGAACTTCCCCAAAACAATTTCTGATTGCACTAGAGCACATCTTTCAGAAAAACCATAATACCAGATTTTTTTTTTATTTTGATGGGATTTTACCTTTTCTTCTATGCTTAACTCACTACTGCTTCTGTCTTATTAAAGAGATAGAAAAAAAAAAAAAGAGAGAGTATCTGACTGCCCAAGGCTAAAAGGGAAGGGCAAGCAATGTCCTCGCTGTGTAAAAACAAGAACGAATTATATGTGGCCTCAACTTAAAGAAGGAACAACATTGGAAGTATTGATAATGTAAATTCCATCCCCATAGAAACACAGGCTGTCTTGTCCTAGGTTAGATAAGGCTATGTTAGTGGTTTATTACTCTGCAATATCCTATGTCTCAGAAAAAGGTAGCTGGCAGCCAACAACCATCAACCAATAACATAGAACATTAATTGTACAGTACTGTCCATAGGGAAAAATTATTTTCTGACCCATGTAAAGATCAGTTTAGGCTTTGAAAAATGAGATTAACACTTGGGTTCAGCATCGACCTAACCATTTCACTTTCCAGACAAACTAGTATGACAGCTTTAAGAAAATAAATACCTTATTGCCACTATGACATATCTCCATGTTGCAGACATCCTGAAGAGATTATTCAACAATACAGATTTAAAATTATAATCACAAATACTAATCAAAAAATGATATATATTGATGTCATTTGTCACTTTGGTTACGTAGTACAGAAACTCAAACTTCCCTTACAGAAAGTCTGCATATTTTTTCAGGAGACAAATTAAAAAAAACTTTTCAAGATTTTGACTACTACTCTGAACATCTGAAACTTAAATACAAACGGAAAAAATATAAAACTTTTTGGGTGTGCAGGGGGCAGGTAACAGAGAGAGAGTGAGGGAAGAGACTTACTTTATTTGAGAAGAGTAACTTCCATATACACTAGGAGGGGTATTTGAAATATGTCCATTCATTCTGGTCTTCAGTCACTCAGGGGAACAATCTAGAGAAGAAAAAAACAACATATGAAATTAATCTATTGTACAATATATAGGTTTGTTATGGATGCAAAAACACTTGGAAAAATATGGTACATTTCAAATTAGGAAGGAAAAGAAACCAATAAGTTAGATTATTATTTGCCGTGGTATAGCACCTCGGGCTGCCAGTCACGGACCAGGACCCCTTTGTGCTAGGCACTGTCCAAACATAGAACAGTGTAGGTAAATTAACAGCATTTATTTTGATTTAATATTCTTTTGTAAAAACTTCTCAAATAAAGGAAAGTAGTTGACAAAAACAGTGATATTTAAACTTAAGAAAAATTCAACTACTTTTTCTAAAAGGCTAACTGGCTTAGTCAATATGCTTCATTTCAAACCAAAAACACTGAATTGATTTTTTTTTTTTAAAGTTAATAGCTATATTATTCTATTTATAAAATGTATCAGCCAAATAGCTACATCACTTCTACTTAAAATTAAACAATGTCATCATCTAAGGAGACATGTTTAAAAACTGTGGGGTTTAAAATCCATTGGAGGGAACATTCTGAAAGTTTAAATGTAAAGGGAGTTAGGTAAAACACAGTGGTTTGTGTCTGAGATAATAGCTCTAAAGCAGTAAGCCTATACTGGCTGGAAGGCTGTAAACTCCTTTAATTTGGGTATGCCTTCAATAGCAATGTTAAAACACTGCTGTAGCAGTGCTTTAATGTGTCTGTGTAGTCGTGGTACCAGTGCTGGAAAAGAGCTCTCCCTGCGTAGTAAAAAACCCACCCCCACGAGGGCAGTAGCTCCCAGCGCTGGTGCACTGTCTACACTGGCGCTTTACAGCGCTGAAACTTGCAGTGCTCAGGGGGAGTTTTTTCACACCCCTGAGCGATAAAGTTTCAGTGCTGTAAAGTGGCAGTGTAGACAATGCCTTAAATGTATCCTTTCAAGTCAAAATTGAGACTGAAATAACACTGGATTTCATGATCCTATAAACACAGAGAAATCATCATACAAAGTATTAGGAAGGATATTCTACCATTTGCACATGGAGGATTTATACCAAGACTGAATATATGGCTCCATCTATATCAGTATCTTGTATTTGAAAATTAATGTTTTAGAAGAAGGTAAAACCCCATTTCCACAGTAAGCATAATTTGCTTTACTATACCATATGGAAAATTACTTCCAAACACACCTTGCAATCAGGTTATACCTTGAAGCACTAAGGATTGCTAATCCTTATTTTTTTTATATATAGTTAGTGAAACTGCTCTTGATATTTTATTCAGACAAATGTCTAATCTTTTATTGACACTTCATATGAAGTTTTCCTTAATATCCTGAAGCACTGAGTTCCATAGATTAGCTATATATTGTGTAAAAAGAACTCACTTCTATCCATTTTAGATTTGCTGCCTTTCATTTTTAATTGTCCTCTCTCCTCCTTGTTTTATGAGGTAAAGGAAGCAATTGACTGACCTACACGACTCATTAGTTTGTATCTGCATAGTATCTTCCTATTACTCTTCTTTCATTCAAAACAAATTTTATTTAGACCAAATTGGATCAAACTCTGATCTCAGTTACACCTGTGAAAACTCATTCCATTCAATGGATTGCACCAACTGGTCCTTACTCTTTTTAATCTCTCCCTATATGAAATCCCACTGTAACTGTAGCAACTTTCATCATCATTCTCAGATAATTTGCTGTCTCTGCTAGATCCTGTTTGAAATGAGGCTATCAAAGCTAAACACAGTATTGAACATTAGAACAGACCATTACATGTAATCAGATAAAAGAATGAAACAGTATCTCTCCTATTCTCTCTATATTTTGTCATATAGTTTAAAGTAAACACTGTTTTTTCCTCTTTTAAACCTTGAGCAGTGTTCCACACTGAGATATTCACAACAGCTAGACCTTTTTCCTGAAAATGGACAATTCAGACCCCAACAGTGTTTTTCACTTTTTTAAAGTGTTCTTTCTAGAGTGCATTACCTTGCACTTGTCTATAATTAATTTTGCTTGCTATATTGCAGTGTTATATAATTAATTAGTAATTAAAACCTTTAAGGGTCTCAAAATCATCTCTATACTTGACTCAGTGAAAACATTGTGTGCTCTCAGCAAAATTTACTACTATGCTATTTATTCTTTTCCCCCCAGATCAATAAATAGACTGAACACTACTACATCTAGTACAGATCCCTAGGTCATGCTACTATTAACCCCTTTCCACACTGGGAATTGGCCATTTAATTCTTTCACACTGCTTCCCATCTCTTAGCCATTGTCTGGCCCTTTCCTCTGTGTGTTTAAGTGTTCTATTGGCAATGAACTTTTAAAGGCTCCCCTCCAAACCCAATCTAAGGTAAGGCCAATCGCTCATTGTTGGGATCTTTAGGTTCACTTAAAAAGAAATCTGTATAACATTCCAGTCGTCTGGGATATTGAGGATTGCATTTAATGAGAAATGGCTTATTTTTACTAATTCAGCAACTATATTAATCTTCAGATTCTTCAGAGATTTCTGATGAATACTTGCTTTATACTGATAACCTCTACTTACTAAAATGAGGGGTGAAATGAATATTTTCAGTAAAAGCAAAATCATATATAAGGACTACTATAATGAATCTATAAAGTTGGCATCACAGATGGCAAATGAAGTCAAAGCTGGAACAGGAGTAATTGTTTAAACACATTTACAACAAAAAACAAAACAGATTAAGTTAGTACAGACGAAAATAAACATTTTGGCTAAACATCTGTCTAACTTGCCTACCGTTAAAACTTTTTAAAACTTTATATTTAAACAAATTTAAAACTGAATGGTGGTGAAAAATCTAGTCAGATATGATCCTCTGAAAGCCATTACTACCCCAGAATTTTCAGTTAGATGCACCACTAGGAAAAATATTGAAGAAAATTACATTTTTTTAAATGTTCCTCAATTACTGGATTTTAGACAACTTGCAAGCTTACAAATATCACAAATTAGTTACTCAATAGTTTTGAATGAGAGGTGATTACTATTTACACATATTTTATCTTCCCTTTGCAACTTTCTGATATTAAAACTTCATATGCTTTTGAAATTAAATGGAGAATACTTTGGAAGCCGTCATTATAAATATGTACTAAAGACCCATTTCACTCCTTGGACCAAGACAGTTCAGGAGCTAAACCAAAACAAACCTAAACCACTTAGGAGTATGTTTTATCTGATACTTAGAAAATAGTACCAAAAAGTTGCTATTGATTACCAAAACTATATTTTTTCAATTTGCTTTTTAAGCTCAACGTTCTAAAATCACATTGTTTATCAAATTTACTTTTTTTTTTAATCTCGGGGTTTTAAAAATAGCTTTTAAAAACAACACTTATTTCAGAGTAACTGCATAATGCAGAGGGAATTTTTTAAAAATGCAGTATACAAGCACTAAACACTTTACTATAACGTGTAGTGCATTAGTTTGTTAATATTCACTTATGAAATTGCCTCAGTTTTTTTTTTTTTAAATTCTAAATGCTCGTTCAGTCTCTGAAAACTAGTTCTATAGCAAGTCAAGTAGTAAACATTGTTAAGCTACTGAATAAACATTGTTAAGCTACTGAGATCCCAGAATCTAATAATAACTCTACTTCCTGTTTAATTTTTCCTCTCACTCAGCTCAACAGGTCTCACTTAAATAAGTTGGTGTTACTGGCTTTAGATAATTTAAAGATAAACATCCTAAAATAACTGTGATCCCTGCTTCTAAAGAGATTTTAAACAACAACAATTTACTTATGAAAGCATTTTTTTTTGTATCTTTATTTCTGTTTGAAGGAATTATTTCACTTTCCTACCCCTCTGAGAAATGTGCATTACAAGGAATAAAACACTAACTAAAAGTCAAGTAATACTATAGTTTTAAAAAAGAAAATTAATACAATTTTAAAACAAACAAACAAAAACGTTACCTGGAACAGAGTTTTCTACCCTGAAAAGGGAGAAGTGGCAGAGACTGCATGAAGTCCATTGGGGACTTCACTTTTGTTATCAGTTTCACATGGAAGGCACCCAGATAGTACAGCAATGGGCAGCAGTATAAAACCTAAGACTGTGTTACACACAGTTTGTCTTCTATTTAATTATTGCAGATAGAGGTGTGATTTTTCTTTTTTCTTTTCTTTTCTTTTTTTTTTTTTAAACTGAAAAACAGTTAAGTTGGTACATTCCTAGTGTGGAAGAAGCTCTACCAGTACAAAGGTGCCTTACGCTGGTATAGCTTATTCTGCCGAGTTTACAGGAATGAGCCCACACCGTCTAATTGCATATGAACAGGCTGGGGGAGGATGTTGTACTGCTTTCACCACACTGGTATAGTGAAAGCAGCACAATGTGTGCGACGTAAACAATGAGAGATAAATAGATACATTCTTTGCCAACCATAATGAAATTATGATGCCATTTGATTTGCTATATACACACACACACACAGGCTAGATATTGTCTGACTGTCATATGACATCAAAGAGTTTTATGTAATAACTAAGTCCATGAGCTTACCATAAAATCAAGGTCATAAAGGTGACTGATCTTTTTTCAAAATGCAATATTGTCTAGTAGTTACAGTGGGCGACATATTCAAGAGACAGAGTTCTCTTCTATTCACTATGTGACCATGAACGAATAACTTAACCTCACTATGCTCCATCAGTAACATAGGAGTAATACTCATCCATCTTTATGAAGTATCTTGAGATCTGCCGACGAGAAGGGCTTTATAAGTGCAATGTATTAGTATTAATATAAAGAATACTTCACCCTAGTGGTAACTAAAAAGGGAGAAGAGAATGCAAAGATACTATAGGAAGACAGATAATGGGAAATACTAAGGGTACATCTACACTACCCGCCAATCCGGTGGGTAGTGATCAATCCATCAGGGATCGATTTATCGCATCTAGTGTAGACATGATAACTCGATCCCTGATCACTCTGCTGTCGACTCCTGTACTCCACCGCGGCGAGAGGCAGAAGCGGAGTCAATGGGGGAGTGGCAGCAGTCGACCCCGCGCTGTGAGGACGTGAGGTAAGTTGACCTAAAATACCTCGACTTCAGCTACGCTATTCTCGTAGCTGAAGTTGCATAGCTTAAGTCGATCCTCCCCAGTGTAGACCAGACCTAAGTGCAGTCACCCAAAATCTGCACCAAGTTGAAAGGGAACTATGTGTTGAGTACAGGACACCTGCCAACTAAAAAATATTTTACTCAAGGTTTGGATCAATGTTGTCCAATTAGCAACAGAAAAATTCAAGATGGTGACTGCTGAGTTTTCAACTGAGGAAGAAAAAGTAACATACTAAAGAATTCAACTTCAGATTTCTTAGTGGTGCTAGGGTTATGGGAAGTTGCTGCACTCTAGAACGGATTAAAGCCTCCTGACAGAGAGCATTGTTAAGAAAAAAGGTCATGCTTGCAAGATAATACTAGCTAAAAAAATATTTCAGAAATGGTCTGCCTTTGATCTGTTAGTATGGAAAGGGGGATTCTCCAGCTGTAAAATTATTAAAGAAAAGCCTCTAACAATTAGGGAATGGATATCTTGAGAATGGCGAATCATCAGGACTCTAAGTCATAGGACAACTATGAAATTTCATTTCATATCTTGGAGAAAATTACCTCTGGTGACACCATATGGCATGATGATCTTCGGTGGCGCATAGTGCAGAAAGGGTTTGCATCAGGTCACTAATTCACATATGGAGAATTTACAGTGTAAGATAGTCAGACATGCCCAAGAGAAAATTCCTAGCACCTCATTATGAATTAAATTATCCATGTCTGATAAATCCTATATTACTACTTTTATTACATGATTTTATACACTTGTTTTGTTTGACACCCTCCTTGTTAAGTTAAAACACGGCTTCATAAATGAAAACACTGCAAAGCCATTGAAAATTAACATTGTCAGAACCATGTGAGTTCTGCATGCTTTTCATCTTAACCAAATTCACCCATGTTACTCTTCCCTGGCCCCCCTCAACCACTCTTGATTTTCTATTAAGTCCCCACATCAGCAAACCACCCCTATTCATCAAAGGACACGATTAACTTTAACATGTGCCAAGTCCTGTTGACTTAAGCGCTTTGATGAATAAAAATAAGCTTAAGAACATGCTTATGTATTTTACAGAACTGGAGTCTAAATACTATGTTGACACTACATTAAAACTACGTTAGTAACACCCCTATTCAGAGCATGACTTCTTCCCAAAGGACCTAATGCTGAAAGCTGCTGAGTGCCCTCAACTCTCACTGAAGCTCAACAACCTCTAGAAAAGGACACTTGAAAAAGTTCTATTTTTTTAAAAAAGCCTTAGTATACTTAGTTTGTGGGTTAAGGTAAGTGCCTCAGTTTTTCTGAGATAATTCATCCACCCAGTGAAAATGTATTTTGAAATACATAATGCTGGTATTTACCCTTTACAAAGGACTTTTCTGCTACTAGCAAGGATCAATGACTGAATACAAAAAGTAAGGCAGCAACACGGCTTCTTAAAGTCATCACAGATCAAAAGCCAATTCCTCATTCTGGTTACTTCTTCCTTTTCTCTTCTCTCACCCGCAATTATTTCCAGCGCTCCCAACCAACCAAGAGAGCCTCGCTCTTTCGCTGATTTTCTCTTTGCTGGTTATAAATACATAGTTATTTCTATACTCCTCAGATATGTCAATATGATGTTACCATCACAGTAAAAAGCTGTGCAGCCATCACCTCCCTTCAAAGTCCAAAAACAAACACAAATGGCATACATTCGGAATTAATTACTCCCATCCAACAATATCGGATTGATAAAAAGCAACAGCTTATCAACATTGCTGAGGCTTGCCAAACAGCGACAGGGGAAGGTTATAGAGTGTGTGGGGGAGCAGGGATAGAGGAGGCTAAGAACGGGTGAGAAGTGATAATGTATTTCTTGAACAGTAGATACTCAACAACAAAACACAAACTCACTGTCAGCACAAACCCCAAAAGACAAAGATTCTTCCCCAGCCAGATAGTTGGCAGAGTGCAATTATGATACCAAAAATAAAACCAAGTACAATAGTACAATGCAACATTTATGTGGGTAGCAGACCAAAAACTCTTGTATCACTGTCAAAGAGAGCCATTCATATTTTTTCCTTTCAGATGGGTTTAAAATCTTGGAGGATAAAGCAAAATAAGATTAATCTGTTACGTCATAACTAACCATGGATTCAATAAAACTGTATTTAGGGTCTTTAATATTGTTTGTGCTGATTTTATCATAGCATTTTTGTACCAAGCTTCTGGAAAACTTTTTTTTTTTTAATTAACTTGCTACATTGCATGTCCCCTCTTATTTTTCCTGGTCTCTTTAATTTTCCCTTCCATATATGGTTCTCTCTCCCCTACATCCCAGAGTCACTCCCTCACACTATTTTTTTTCCACAACTATTTTTAAATGCTCCTCTCCCTTACCCCCGCAAAAAAACTCACCCCAACAAAAACAATTGTCCTTTCATGTCTCTAAACTATTTTCCTTTATGCTGCTGCATCTTTCCACCTTCATTTGTTTCTTTTCAATATCTTCTTACTTTCACTACTCTCTTTTCTATTGTTGAATGGACTCAAACATCTGTCAGGTGACATTACTGTCTGGAAACTCTACCTGCTAGAGTTACAGGTTATAGCTAAGACCGCTGTCAATGAAAGTTCATAGGAAAAAATATTTTCTTTGCTTTTTCCCCATTTGTTTCCTTTGTGCTTTTGACAACACTTTGCATATAGGCATTTTCAGTTTCCTCTACTTTTGCGTATCTTTCACATAGTATACACATGTACACACAAGTTTATTATATGTATATAAGTGTAGAAATTCTATAAAAACACTGCAGAGTCTACTCCTGAGGGAATTCTGCCCCAAAAAATAAAAAATTCTTTGCCAAAAAAATTAAAAATTATGTGCACACTATTTTAAAATTCTGCAAATTTTGTCAATAAATAAATATGGCTCCAGCATGGCAGTGGGGAGCACAGGTCACTGGCTGCATTGAGATGAGAGATCACCCTGAAGCCCCCAGCTTTCCTGGTACAGGGACTCGGCAATGAGGCTGCACCTGACCCAGAAACACCCTGTGGCCCTGCCCCTCTGTACCAGGAGCACCAGGTGTGGGTGGGCAGGCTCAGTCCCACAGGATCCAAGTGTGGAGGGGCTTAGTGGGGGGGATCCAGATATGGTGTGAAAGGTTTCTGTGTGGGGCAATCTGGGTGTGGGCGGCTCAGTAGGAGATCTGGATGCACAGGAGCGCGTTGGGGGGTTCTGGGTGCTGGGACAATGGGACCCTGCAGGGGATGCAGGTGAAGGTGGTTGGGGTTCAGCAGAGGGGTCTGGGTGTGGGGGTCCAGGTGCCAGGGAAGTGGGGCTTGATGGGCTGGGGGATGCAGCTGGTTGGGGATCAATGGGGTGGAGGTCTGGGTATGGGGGGCTTGTTAAAGAGGTCCAAGTATAGGGGCTAGAGCTTGTCAGGGTGACGGTTTGATGGGCCTGCTTAACAGGGGAGCCCCAACTGCTGCTGAGGGGACGCCGCATGCTGGGCTCCTGCTTCCCCCTCACGATTCCCCTCTCCCCTTTTCTTCTCCATCCCCCTCCCCTCATGTCCTTCCCCCCCCATCCTCTCACCCCCCCTTCCCTCCCCATTGCCTCTTCCCACCAACCCCCTTACGCAGCCCCACCACGGGCACTCACTGTTGCACAGAAAACAGGAAGGCTTCCAGCACACAGAAGGGGAGCACAACTGGCACTAGGACCCAGAAGGCAATGTTCACGCAGCCTCCTTCAGCTGGGCAGATTTGAGCTTGCAGAAATGGGGGGTGGGCAGTAACACAACCCCGTGTGCCCCCCATGCCTCGCCTCTGTTTGGGGGGGGGAAATCCTAACTGCACCCATGGTCATCTTCCACCCCCCACCACCACCCCATGCGCAGCTTCTCTTTGCTTCCCTACCATTTTCTACAAGGAAGCACAGGAATTCTGTGAGGGGGCCACTTTCTGCGGGCATGCAGAATCTCCCCAGGAGTAGGAGTCATATGGTAAGTAGTCTAAATAATCCTCTCTCAGAAGAGGCGTTCTGGACTTTCAAAAATTCAGAAAGGTAGATACAATCACTTGCAAAAAGAAAGAGTTCTGTCTGCATTTCATATCCCCAAACCCAGAATTCATCTGTAAATACAAGCTACCAAAATCTGCTTTTAGCTTGATCAGGACAAACCAGCTAAGAATTAATCCAACGTGTAAAGTACATTTGCAAAAGTAATCAAGATCATCAGAATATCGTATTCTCAATTGTCAGAACTGAGATTTGCTTTGCCACTCTTCTTTAAACATAAACCGCTTCATAGGAGACACTTTATCTGGACTATTTTAAATGCATTTGGAAAGATATCAGCCCTAGCTGACAAACCGTGAGAAAGGTTTTGATTCAGAGTGCCACAAGTTGAAATGAAATATTTTGTTTCCATGTTCCCAATGGAAAATTTAAAATTTTCACCAAAATCAAAATTGTCCTTCAATTTTTTTTTATTTTGCAGTAACTACATTTCCCATCGAAAAAACCTTTTGATGAAAAATTCCTGACCTACTGTCTAGTTGGAAGACGGATTATTAATTGGGGAAAAGGGAGAGAAAAATATTGTCCAAAAGGAGACTTATATCACTGACCCTTAACATTGGTCCCAGTCTTACACTCAGATCTATTCACTGCTGCACCTGTGCAGAGCCCCATTGACGATGATACTCCATATGCAGGCCCACTTTGATGGATGTCACTACAGGATTGGGGCCACAATTTGTAACTACATTCAGAGCACAGTGTTAGAACTGGGCTAAGGCCTATTGTGGACAGGGCATGTGACACAAGAGGGCACCTTAGAATGCTATGTGCAAGTGTTAAAGCAACATGGCTGCTACTCTGAAACCTGTCAGTAAAGCCACTGTTAATTAAAAAGTAAACTGCCTTGTTTAAAACAAAATGAGCATTAATTACTCTGAAGTTCTGCATAGTTATGCAAAGCCCCAGGGAAGAATCACACAGGTGTGAAATAGGTATCCTGGGTCAACACAGCAGAGACCGATTAAAAGGTCCCCAGGAAAGGAAAGGAAAGGAAAGGAAAGGAAAAAAGAAAAGAAAAAGGGGAAAAGATTATCCATTGTTCAAAGATATGAATGCTAATAATTCCATGTGCAGAGAAATGCATCCCAATTAGCTTTGCCTTTAAACAAAGTCTCAGTTAAATGCAACTTTTACATGATTTGGAACCATCAACATAACTTGTGAACACAAACTAGCCTACTACAGAGATACTGTATGATCTTATTCCTTTTGTTTTCCCTGTCTCCTATTGCTTATTGCAATCATTTGTTACATCTTTTCTTAAACTAGACTGTAAACTCTTTGGGGGCAGGGACTGTGACTTCTTATGAGTTTTTGTAGCATCCAGCATAGTGCAACCCCAATCCTGATAGAGGCCCTTAGATGATGCTTCAATACAAATATCAATAAATAGTTAAGTTTTATTTATATTGCAACAAAACCATGACCACCGAGCTCTTCAGAGTTGTCACTATACTGCCAAGGATGGAGCTTCTCAAATGTACAGGCTTCTATCACTTCAGCTGAAAGGAAAATCTCCGTTAGTAGTCACAAGTATAGGACCTATGACTACTGATGAGTTCTGATTCTATCTGATAGACGCCAACGGTACACATACATATTAGCACATTACCAACACAAGCATCATTCATGTTGTGGCAGATTGCACTGTTTATAGAAAAGTCTGCTGAAGAACAAAACCAAAGCTTTTAGATCCTTGTTGCTCTGAGTGAGTCCATCAATCAAGAAAAGGGTGGTGCTAAGGTGAACAACACTGTTGGCTTGAACAGGAAGCTTTACAAAAAGAGAGTATGGGCCTTGGAAAGAACGCAGTTACTGTCCAGAGAATAAAATGTTGGACTTTACATTAGCAGCCGCTGGCAGTACTGTTATACCACAGAAGCCCCCAAATGCGTGTCAGGCGAAGTTTCCCCAGAAAGATCAAGAGTTTTTGCAGAGCAGAGGGAAGGAAAAAATGTCTCACATTATTACATGAGGGGTAAAGAACTACTTAACTGAGACCAAGTTTAAAATACAGTAAGAGCAGCTTACTGTTTTTATAAATGCAGTCATCTGCAACTAAAGTGTTTGCCAACTTTATGGACTCTAACACTTGCATTTAATAGAGGAGGTGGAGCTTTGCTTTCATATTATTATTACTTCAGATACAGCGTTGAAAATCAGCTCATAATTTACAAGTGATAAACCAGTGATTTGACTTTAAAAATAAGATTATGTTAAAAGGTATTATTAGACATGGGCAGCCAACCATCATGATGCCTATAGATCCAGGCAAAACCCAATGAGAGAGGGCCCACCAATCTGCAGAATTCCTTCCCAGATGTGTGTCTGTCTTGAGTGATAGCCCTTGGGCACAGTTCCTGCTATACAGATATGTACCTGCTATACAAGTACTAAACCAAAATCATGGATCCAAACAGAAAATGGAAATCCCCCCCCCCCCAAAAAAAAACATGAAATTTTGCGTGGGGGAGGGGTGGGAGGGAAATTATCCCAAACCAGGATGAAGAGTCAAACTTTTTGTCCCATGACATTTTTCTTGGGAAAGGATTTCCAGAAAAATTCCTTTCCAGAAGAACCAAAATGGAATTTTTTGATTTCCTGGCTGTCCACCCAGAAGGCTCTTGTCAATTTCATTTTCTGCCAATTGCTGGAATCTGCCAATTCTGACTGCTGGAAAGGCCGAGAGAACTGGCTGCTCAGCACCTGTCTTCTTCTTCACCTCACAAATATGGGAACTGGAGAGTAGGGGGTTGTCTGCCTCTCTAGCCCTGGAGCGAGGGGATTTTCTGTCTGAAAATTTCTGACCCGCTACAATCTGTAGGTTTTTTTTTTTAAATAATAGAGTTGCAAACAGACTGAACAAGGCTGATTGTGAAAAGGTTTGTATTTCTGAGATTTTTTTTCATTGAAATGCTTGTGAAAGGTGTTAGAAGTTCTTTTTCAAATGAACAGCTGTGGCCGATACCCACCCAATCACACCATGTTCCTACCCCCATCTGGAAGAACCACTTTATAGGAAAGCGGATGAGGGTCAGTCCATGTCCATTAAATCCTGGTCTCTCTGCAGACACTGCCACAGAGTGCCAGTAAGTTCTGAACATGACAGCCATTTTATAACCGGGACAGCTGTGTTCTGAGAACTAGACTTGGAGTAACCACATCATTTTATGTAAAAAAAAAAACAAAAAAAAAAAAACTTTCAAACTAACCCAATCTATTAGTTTTCTCTTCAGTATATGAACATTAGCAAGGCAAATCTCTCAGCTGTCATCTGCTGATGCCAGAGATACAATTTTGCTCTTAGTCTGGCTGGAATGAGAATTTTGAGGTCAGGTTTTGGTAGTTTATTAATAGAGCCAAGCGTTCAAAGGCTTTTATTTAAAAATGCAGAACAGTTTTCAAGCTGGCTTCAGGGAGTCTGTAACGAGTAGTGAGGCAGCTCCAGCAGGGAGCAATGCCAGAGAGAGCACGTACACAGAAATAAATATACTGGTGGTAAATACCCGATGGAGGAATGGAGACAGTGAGCCACAGGCAAAAGGGGGATGAGTAAACAAGCTGAGTGAAGCCTTCACTGCAGAACAGAACTACATTCACTGTGGGATCATCTACACTGGCAAATTATACAAGGCAGTGAGCTGGTCAGGAATTATTCCCAGGGCATTTACCTGAGACATGAGACACCCCCAGGTGCAAGTCTCTGCCGTGCCTGATTCAGAGCAAGGACTTGAACCTGGGTTTCTCCCCCCGCCCAACTGAGTGCTGGAACCACCAAGCCATTGGCTATTCTGAGGTGCACACACAGAGCAGCAGAGTAAAAACAGTGCAAGCACAATGCCCATTGTAGGACAATGGCAGGACAGATGAATTTGTGCTAGTTCATCAGCACTTCTCGCTTACACTGGCACCGCAAGAACAAAGTGAGTCAGCCTGGTTTGCAGCATGGCATAAATGGTATAAAGCATGGCTTTTAAAGTAGTTGCAGAAAAGCTGAGCTTAGGAGTGCTGGAGGCTAATGGCCTTATCTGTACTGGATAAAGTTAACAGTGACACCTACTCTCACAATAAAACCACGCTATGTCAAGTGTTTTGAAGCATGGTTTAAAAGTGCTTCAGGCTAAAACATTTAATCGTGCTTTGGTCATATCCACAACAGAAGCCTAAAAAGTATTAAAACCCTTAGCCTGGAACATGTGTGGGGTGGAAACTGCCATGATTAACAGAATGTTAAACCAAGCTGCCTAAAATCACCATTGAACTGACGAGCCAAGGTCCAAAGCTGTTGTCTCAATGCTGCAAATGGGGTGATCTCTGAACATCCATTGTAAGAAAGCCTGATTGGGGCCTAAGGGTATGTCTACACAGCTGACGTTAAAACTCTGTCACAGCAGCGCTTTAATGTGGCTGTGTAATCGCAGCTCCAGTGCTGGGCGAGAGCTCTCCCAGCGCTGTAAAAAAACACCCCTCAGTGAGGGGAAAAAGCTACCAGCACTATAACACTATCTACACTGCCACTTTACAGCACTGAATCTTGCATTGCTCAGAGGGGTGTTTTTTCACCCCCCTGAGTCAAGGAAGTTTCAGCACTGTAAGTGGCAGTATAGACAAGGCCTTAGAGAGGAAAGCTGGTGTTGTGGTTATGACACTGGACTGGGGGCTTGTCTACATTACAGATTCTACAGTGGCACAGCTATGGAGCTGTAGCACCATAGTGGAGATGCTTTCTGTAACGACAGATGTGTTTTTTTCTGTTACTGTAGTTATTCCACTCCCTCAAGGAGTCAGTATCTCTTAGGATGGAAGACCTCTTCTATCAACCTAGCGGTGTCTATACTGGGGCTTAGGTCAGCTTAACTACATCTCTCAAGAGTGAGTTTTTTACGCCCGAGTGACATAGCTAGGCCAACCTAAGTAGAACAGGCCTCAGATTCAGGAGATCTGAGTTCAACCCCCAGCCCTGCCACACACTTCCTTTGGTGACCTTGGGCAAGCCAGCTAACCTCTGTGCCTCAGATCATCATCTAAAAAATGGGAATAATAATACTTACTTCCTTTCATTTTCTGGTCAGGACACGTCTACACTGCACAGTTCAGTCAATGCAAGTTAAGCTGGCATACAGCTGCTGAAGTCTGTACATTGTTCCAGCCCACACATACTTGAGAGCTTGTTTAGCACTGCCCATACTCACCATGGTCAAGTTACCCCCATGCCATTTTCTCCAGCCCATTATACTTTTGCACAGCCCACAATTTTCATGCCTTTAGAAAAAGAAAAAAAAAACCTCCCAGAGTCCCGCATGGCACTTTTCGGTCTCTTCCCTCTCTCTCTCTCTCTCTGACAGAAGCTTGGGTCATGCAGAGCTCAGGACAATTCTCATGAGCATTGCTAATAAAGTGCACATGATTCTCTTGTATCTGCCGAGCTTGAATCAGTACTACTAAACTGGGATTGTGATGAGCAGGGATCCTAGTTTTCTGCAATAAAAAAATCAAAATTCTCTGATAAAAAAACCCATAAAAATCCATGTTTTTCCATGATTAAAATGAAACTCTGAACTTTAGTTTCCCTAACCACGGTATATATAGGTATCAGTTGAACACATTTTATTGATATATTTACAATTTTTAAGCAAGTTCAAAGCCTACCAGTGCCATCAATCATTATAATACAATAAAATTAACAGAATTGCAATTTGTATTGGTTACATATACCAAATACTTCTATGTCTGTATTCCTGCTGTTCTTTGGCAGTTGTAAAACGCTGGAATGATCCAGTCACAGTGCATTGTTTCTTCATTGTTGGTGGCCCTACTGTTCCAGCCTATTGTTTTCGTTTCTTTTCATTCAGTTTGTTTAGTACTTTCCATGTGTTCTACAATTGTCTGCCTTCGAACACAATCTACAGCCTTTCTGCATACAGTACAAAACAGCACATTATCATCAATGTGAAATCTGTCCTTGCCAAACTCAGTGACACGGTCTTTAGGGGTGATTTTCAATTTTTTTGGCATTTTTTCATAACTTTCATTATGCACATCTAGATGCTGAAGTGAAATTTGAGAGGCATTAAAACACGTAACCTCTATATGCTGGAAGCATTTTAGTCGAGTATGTTTAGCTATGTAAATTTAAAGCACATTCAAAAATCAAGGACAAGAGGGGGAGGTTGTGCACACTGAATAAGTGACACTGGTACATTCAGTAACATTTAATTAATAGTTAATATATGTTGTTTTTCCACAAAATGTAAAAACTAAAGATTCTCTGTAAAAATGAAAATTCTGTATTTTTCTGTGGCAAACGGATTTCTAGGATCCCTGGTGATGAGGAAGATACAGACATGTTCAAGCACAATAACTGGATGCTGATGGGCATCATTAAAAAAATGTCAACTTGTTGCTGGTGATCACATCACAACTCCCTACTGTGGATTGCTGCTTCTGGGCCCAAGAAACAAGCACTGACTAGTGGGATCATACTGTAATAGAGATTTGGGATAAGTAGTAGCTGCAGAACTTCCAGATGCAAAAGGCCATATTTCTGGATCTACGCTCTGAGCTTGTCCCAGACCTCCATCATAGGGGGACAAAATGAAAGCGACACATACAATGGAAAAGCAAGTGGTGATCACACTTTGGAAGCTTGCAATACTGAATTGCTATCAGTCAGTGGAAAATCAGTTTGGAGTTGGGTAGCAACAGCTCCCACTGTGGATTTCCTAAGTGTGTAAGGCCAGGAAGAGTCTCCTGCTACTCAGTACTGTGACGTACAGGAAATAGTGGATGAACATGCAGCAACAGGGTTCCCAAACTGCAGCGGGGTTATCAACAACACGCATATCTCTGTTCTGGCACAAGCACACCTAGCCACTGGAGTACATCAACAGATAGGGATACTTTTCCATGGTTCGGCAAGTGCTAGGGGCTCAGTTTCACGGACATTGATGTTGGCTGGTCAAGGAAGGTACATGACGCTCACATTTTTAAGAACACTGGACTTTTCAAAAAGCTACAAGCAGGGACATTTTCCCCCCGACTGGTGGGTTACCATTGAGGATATTGAAATGCAAAGAGTGATCCTAGGGGACCCAGCCTGTCTCTTGCTCTCCTGGCTCATGATGCCAAACCCTGGCCAACTCAACAGCACCAAGGAAAGATTCAACGACCGTCTCAGCAGACGCAGAATGACTGTTGAATGTGCTTTTGTAGAACGAAGGGACACGAACACTGTTTGTTCACTAGACTGAATCTCAGAGAAAAAAACATCTGCATGGTTATAGCTGAATGTTGTGTACTTCATAATATCTGTGAGGCGAAGGGGAGAAAATTGCCACCAAGGTAGAGGGGCAATGTTGCCTGGCCATCTGCTGAACTTGAACAGCCCAAAACAAGGGCTATTAGAAGAGCTAACCATGGAGACCAGTTTAATAGTCAGTCACAGTGGCGTTGCCTGATGCTTTTATGAAATTGTGTCTGTTGTGTGTGTACTTAGTTTAAATACGGGTGGATCTTTGCCTCCAACTTTGAATTCCATAATGCGTGGTGTAAAATAATAAAGATGCTCTCAGTTTCCAACAACACAACTTTATTGTGTGCAAAAGAAACAAACAAAACAGAAGTGCAAACACACATACAAATTAAAAAAAAAAAAAACCTTTTACCAAGGTTTACCACTGTAACGGAGCGAAGTAGGCTTTAAAATCCCAAGTAAAAATGGAAGTAAACAGTGAACGTTTATGTCCATGTATCTAAGCTGTAGAAGGTTGTGGATACATATATGCTGACTTGTGGTTGGTGTACATGTAGCTGTTGTTCTGCTTGTTGTTCCCCAGCATGGAGTGGTAGAGGTAAGGAGGTATACCATTTTGCTACATGATATGTTGGGGGTATAGGGTGCAGCGACGATGGACTTCTCCTAGGACAAAAGGCTGATGAGTCCAGAGCCTTTAGGCATGTAGGCCAATAATGCTCTGTGGCATCCGAGTTTGTTGCTTGAGCAAATCAATCATGTCCTGGTGCATTCCTCAACATGTATCTCGATCCTTTTGCTTCTCCTGCAGCAGTCACACACTATTCTTGGTCCATCTCCCTGGTCACATTCACATGGCCCATCCAAAACTTATGTTTGTGGTTCGAGACTGGAAAGGATTGGAGGGTCTTACAGACTCTATCCTCCCTCCTGAACTGAGTCAGGCATTCAGCATGAAAGGATGGTGCACCCCTCAAGACCACCATACCAGAAGCTGTTAATAAAACACAGACAGATGCATCATTAGATTTACAGTTACAACAGAAAGGGAAAGATAAGTCTCAAAACTCCCTTACATTATTCCCATTGAAGCATCTCATTGCAGCACTGCTCTGCAGCTTCTACCTTGGTGAATAGATCCTAGCGTGGAGATGGATGTTCTGTAGCAATGCTAGTCACCCCTACCGGGGTATGGGCATTGGAAAAGCACAGTAAATATTGGCACTATTTTCACAAGGAGTGGTGATTTTGGCTGGCATCTCACTCCTGAGGATGACAAAGGCAGAGAGAATCCAGCTGCCACTGGCATTCCAAAGCCACCTGGGCCCATATGCTGCTAGCCTGTTTACTGAAATGGTGCCAGCCGTACTCAGCACAGCATTGCATGGGAAAGTCTCCTACTGCCATGGATAAAAGTTTGACTGAAATCTCCCAAGAGAATAAAAGGGACCGTCCCTATTCAGATAAACAAAGTAAACAAGGCAAAGATATAAAAAGCGACTCTACCTCTGTTTGTTCTACCTCTAACCAAGCACAGGACATAGATCTGATGAGGATTGTGTAATCAGACTGCCGTACAACTCTTTCTGAATGTATCCCCTAAACCTTTTATTTTCTGACATTATCAGTAAAGCTATCAAAAGTCAATACCTTTGTTCTCTAAACTTGTGGAAGGGATGGGTGCCACTTTTCAATGGGGAAGAGGGAGTTAGGGTTGAGAAAGGGAGAGAGAGGAGGTTTGAGGGGAAAGGAAAATATTATAAATTAAATTAAGGAATAATGTATGTATACACTTACCCAGGCTCCCTTCCCCTTCTCATCAGCAGGCTCATCTGCACTTGCCTGGTGAGACTGGCTAGAGTCTCTCGCAGAATTTCCAACAGTTCCTGTCTTGAGGCATGGTTTGCGTCCCCCCATTGAGTTTCCTTCCTCCTCTTCGCTGTTCACCGCAGGGGTCTCTGCTTCAGGCTCCTCCAAAATGCCCAAAGTCATCTGTAGGGTGCTGCTGGGGTCACTGCCAAACATAGCATGCAGCTCACTGTAAACGTGGCAGAGCTGCAAGGCAGCACCTTTTGTCACCCTCCCTTGCTTTCACGCAGCACTGCTGGTCATCCCTGTTGCAGCATCCCCTGTACAATCTGCATAGAGGTGTCAAAATTTTATGGCTGTTCTGCAGCTCTGCTTGCACAGCCTCTTCTTTCCAGAGGCCCAGGAAATCCACAACTTCTTGCCTGCTCCAGGCAGGAGCACATCTAGTAGTTGTGTGTGTGCACGGAGCTAGCACAGTCAGATGCACGCAACAAAGGTGAGCTAATAGGAGTGTTCAGTAAAATGTGCAAACAGGAGAAGGCATTTCAAAATCACAATGGAGTTTTCAAGGGGGGAAAGGAGGTGGTTTCGGTGACCCCTGGGCAGTGCAATTCAAAATTATGACTGGAGCGGTGACCATCACAAGAATAGGGGCATTACGGGACAGCTGCTGGAGGACTTTCAGGGTTGACACAACTAATGCATTGTCTACACTCACACTGCACTGACCTAAGTAGGTTGATTGTGGCTCTGCTCAGGGGGATGGTGTTACTGCATCATTGTTACGGGGTGCTTACGTCAGTGGGAGACAAAATGTGGTGTAGGAACATGCACAACTAGGTCAACACAACTTAGCTTACACTGACCTCAATTTTGTCTATTTAGATGACATGCTATTTGTCCAAAGAGAATGTTTTTTACTGTACGTTCGTACAGCCACTAACACAATCGGACCACAAATTCATTTGTGGCCTGTAGGTGCTATGGTAATACAATGAATACATACACTTATCAAATATTACTTGGTTAATGCCTCTGGGTCTAAGGAGACAGGACCAGACCAAAGAAGAATCTGAGAAGCGGCAAAGTCCTCCAAAGGTGTCACCCCGGGGTAGATGGCCAAAAGTAAGGATGAAAATGTACAAAAGTACAAAAAAGAAAAAAGGGCTGGTAGATCAGACAGATAATGCAAGATGCTATAAAAAGCAAAGGATGTCACTTCCCATACTGCTCAGGTTTCAATTCTCTTTTGGATAACAGAACTGGGGGCTGGAACTCTGGCCTGCCTCTATCTCCAGAATTTTTCTCTCGTTGTCCTTCTAAAACAGGGGTGGGCAAACTTTTTGGCCCGAGGGCCACATCTAGGTATGGAAATTGCATGGCAGGCCATGAATGCTCATAAAATTGGGGATTGGGGTGTGGGCTCCGGCTGGGGGTGCAGGCTCTGGGGTGGGGCTGAGGGGTTGGGGGTGCAGAAGGGTGCTCCATGCTGGGACTGAGGGGTTCAGAGGGCGGGAGGGGGATCGGGCACAGGAGGGGGTCGGGGCGCAGGCTTCAGGTGGCGCTTAACTCAAGCAGCTCCTGGAAGCAGCGGCATGTCCCTCTTCCTGCTCCTATGCAGAGGGGCAGCCAGGCGGCTCTGTGCACTGCCCGGTCCACAGACGCCGCCCTTGCAGCTCCCATTGACTGCAGTTCCCAGCCAATGGGAACTGCGGAGAGAGCATCCGGAGCCCCCTGGGTGCCCCTACATGTAGGAGCTGAAGGGGGGACATGCTGCTGCTTCCAGGAGCCGCATGGAACCACAGCACGCACCAAGTGGAGCAAGACCTGGTCCCTGCTCCCCGGCGGGAGCTCAAGGGCCGAATTAAAATGTGTGAAGGGCCGGATGCAGCCCCTGGGCCATAATTTGCCCACTCCAGTTGGTTTATTAACCTTTAATCAACTAGTCACTGAACTGAACTAGCTGAATAAACTACAATGCAGAAAAACAAACTATCCTTTTTTGCAGGTACAGTGAGAATGGCGGACTCAAAAGCTGGCTCAGCACTTCAACAAACTCTGGTTTCAGGTGCTCAGTCAATGACTTCTACCAGTCACTGGTGATTTCATTTTCTTTAAAACTTGGCAGCAAATATGAACTGCTTAGTTTTAATAAATAAATTTATGTCTTAACATACAAGTTGTCCATTTCAAATTTATTTTTAAATAAGTTGATATTTTTAATTTAAATCGGTGTTTAACTTAAATTAAAAAATGTGATTCTGTTTAAAGGCATTGATTTTTACCCACCCTGGCTGAATCCCACTAATATAGCATGCTAGTTACCTCTGAGAACCAATTTCTAAACTAATAGAAGGGATGGAATCTGATCTCAAACATGGCAGTGCAGACCATTAGCCACTAAAAGCTGGGGGCACATTCTCTATACATTCCTCTCTCCATCACCCATAGGAACCAGGTCATATACGAGCATTGGGAATGGAACCTAGATCCCCTATACTGGCACTAAGCACAAACACCAAACCATGAGAGACAGAAGAATCTCAATCTTCTCCTGCAATAAAGGAGTTAATGCTCAGTATTTTGATGTATAATTTCATTTCCCCATAAAGTACAAAGAAATGTTTACCTGAAGCTTGATTCAACAGGAAATGCCCCGTGTAACTAGTGGGAAACAAAGCTAAAAAGTTACAAAAGCACCTCCCAACAAGCCTGAAACTAGGAGTGCTGACCTGAGAAGGCAAGTTCAGAGTGATATTTGACATAAGCCATGAAATCTTTCTACTTTAAAGTTCATATAAAAAGAAATATTAAACAAGGTTACTGGTAGCTCATCTCCATTTATTTATTCATTGGCAAAGAATGCCGACAAATAAATGGAGATGAGCTACCAGTAACCTTGTTTAATATTAAACCTGCCTGATTAGAAAATGCTGCTTATCCTCAGTTTCACCTGGACAAAATGACATGCAAATAAAGCAGCAAACATTAAATAGTTAGACAATCTGAAAGTACTTGTGACGTCAACTGTTACGATGATTTATAAACCAAAAGAAGGTTTTCTGTATTAAAATAGAAAAGTGTTGATTTTTTTTCCCATGAGGAAATTCAAAATTTATTTGTTTTGTTTTGTTTTGGCTTTTGCAAAGCAAAATGAAGTGAAAGTCTAAATTTGAATCAACAGGAAACTTCTTGTTTCATTTCAAATTTCATAAAAAACAAAACATTTAATCAAAATCCAATTTTCGTGAAATAGTTCCAATTTCAACAAACCTGCATTTTCTTGCAAAAAAAAGGTTTTGATCAAAAATGTCTGAACCCTTCTAGTCCTGAGGATTAGTTAATTTTTATAAACTCTTTCATAATGAAAATAGGTGATTTTTTTTCTCCATTGCCAGATAAAAATAGCCATACCCTAGTGCAAGGTACTTCCTGAAGATCAGTAATGGATAGGAGTCCCTTAGCTATGTCTACATTAGGTGCGCTTTATCGGTTTAGGAATACTATACCAGCAAAGCACTCCTACCATAGACACAGCTGTGCTTTGTACTATATCTAAACCACTGCCCACAAACAGAACAAGCTACAGTAGAACCTTAGCGTTACAAAGACCTCGGGAATGGAGGTTGTTTGTAACTCTGAACAAAACATTATGGTTGTTCTTTCAAAACCTTACAACTGAACATTGATGTAATGCAGCTTTGAAACTTTACTATGCAAAAGAAAAATGCTACTTTCCCTTTATTTTTTTTAGCAGTTTACATTTAACACAATATAATATTTGCTTCTCTCCCTCTCTGCTGCTACTGCCTGATTGTGTACTTCCAGTTCCAAATGAGGTGTGTGGTTGATTGGTCAGTTTGTAACTCTGGTGTTCGTAACTCTGAGGTTCTACTGCATATTGGCAAAAGTTCAGTTTTACTGGTATACTTGTCTCTATACTAGAGGCTTCTGCCAGCACAGCTGCGTTGGTCAGAAATTACACGTCTTCCTACCCCTGACTGACATAGCTACACTAGCAGAAGTTTGTAGTGTAGACACGGCCTCAGCACTCAGTTGCTTCCTGCTGATCACTCACTCCCAGAAAGTCTCTGTACTTTGATGGTTATTGCTTATACTGACTTGCTATATTCAATAAATTATATACAGTTTGCTAAAGCAACTTCTTAGTAAAGGAACCCCAGACGCATTCCTGGCATAGCTTCACCTAATCAACAGAGTGATAGCAGGGATTAATAGGGTCCATAAATTCAGCATGTAGCAACATTCCCTATAAATTATTCAAGGAACACACACACACAAAACCACCAGGACATTGGTAATTTAAAAGTCTTTCCTGCCTCGCAGTCAGGGTGGTGCATTATAGGGATATGCTATGAACAATGTAGCATGTTGACTTACACAGTACAATGAAATCAACATGACTGAGACCCAGTTCTTTCTCGATCATGTGGCTTTTACCTGCCCGTTTGAATCCTGAGTAATTTCATTTGGAAACCAAAACAACAACTTCAGGGACACCTTCCCCTCACCTGAAGTTAAAAGGCAGACATGTGTGATAATATGTAGTAAAAGGACAGACCTTGGGCACAAGCTACTAAATGCTCAGCATGTTTGGAAATCAGGGAACTCGGGTAGTACGGGGAGATGTCAGCCTGTACATCATCAGGGAACTCAGGTTGTACGGGGAGATGTCAGCCATAGTGGTTTCAGGCACTGTGAAAGTAAAGTGCCTAAAACCACAATGACTTATTGCTAAAAGCAGCTAAGTACCTACATTGACTCAAGAGCCGGACTTTGGTCAAGATTTTAGGTGACCATTGATTTTTTTGCGAGTATAGAGTGCACATGCTAAAGATTAATATGCAACCATATTACTACCCTCGACAACTATGCGATTCAATAAGTATTACCTTAAAAATTAAACACAAATATACTGATTAGCCTTCAGTGAGCCTATGATTACACTACTTATACACTGATTATAATCAAAAGGACAAGGATATGAAAAAACTTGGGACACTAACGTCATAGTTGCAATATTGGAATGACTTTATTACTGATGGCTACAAACATATAGATACATGATCAGGGAGACTGAACAGTAAGGAGTTACATAAATGGTTTAGATGGGTTTCATGGTTCAAATCCCTGTACATCTCCTTACACTTCTTGTTTTAAAAAAGTAACCTTATGGACCAAATCCTGCTCACCTGTACTCCCATAAATCTCTCACCGAAGGCAATAATAAAGGAAATATGATTTGATCCTTTAAATGTTTTCAGAGTTTTTCCTTGTTAATAATATAGTGAGGAAAAATGTAAATATGTTTTGTTTTTTCCCCACCTTTGGCAGTATTCATTTTAGAAATTAAGGCCCACAGTTGTAAAAACAGTCTCTAATTTTGCGTGGCCAACTTCAGACAAATAAGGGTTATGTGTTATAGAGGTGGTGACCACCCATGAGTATATTTTCAGGATCTTTAAGACTCATACCCATACCTGTCTACAGCTGGGTATCCAAAAATCAAAAGCACACAAAATTAGAAGGCACTTTTGAAAATATGGTTCTAATATCTAATCATAAACCAAAATTTCTGTTTGACTTCAGTTCTTCCAAATGCGTTAAATTAAAATTTGCCACATTTCATGGGATAACTGTCTGAAATTGCTCTCTTTGGTTACCAAGGCAAATTTCAAGACAAAAGCTCAAATGTTTCTGAATTAAAAAAAGAACAGCTGGTTTGGGAAAAAAAATTCAATGATTGGCATTTGCTGATTCATTGAAATCTAAACATTTGATTTCAACAAAATTTCTGACATAACCCTGCCTCATTTCCTAGCAGATCGACAGCCTCATGAACTGCTGGGATGCCAGGATTTTCCAGGCTCCCAACTCCTCAGCGGCCTGCTTGGGAGCACAACGCTCCGGGGCAGCCCAACTGGAGGACTGCCCCAGAGCCAAGACTCCCACTAAAGCTGGGTGAAGAATGGTAATTCCATCCTGTGGAATTTTTGGTTTTTGTTCCAAACTGAAACTAACCCAATTTTCAAAATCTCTCTCTTCTGCACAACAAAATGACTGTTCTCCACCAAGCTCTTATAAAAAAGGATTTTTAAAAATACAGCCAACCCTGACTAGTTGGAGGATTCTTCTCTTAGAGAAGACAACTGAAAGCTCTGCACGGATATAGGGAGTCCACACAAATCAAAGTGATGGATCAGGGTCTAAAACAGATAACAAAATCTTCTTATCCAGTTAATCAAATAAAAAATACTATATGCATTACACAAAGCTTCCATCTCCTGACCAATTACTAAGTTTCAAACTAGAATTCCAAGGTGCCTGTTTACACAACGAAGTCCAAGGAGGACAGTTTTTTCCTTTCCCGAGCAGGCACATTAGATAAAAATTAAACTCATACACTGTTTCAAATAAAGAAATATTTGTCCCACACACAATTGCTATTCAAAGGTCTTGCTTTTATAGCATTTAAAAAAAAAATAGCTATGCCCTTGATGATTTGTTCATGTATGCCAATAAAAGCACATTGGATTAATGCCAGCATTCACCCAGCAGCACTTCAAATAAGTATTTAAATAGTTATGAAATCCTGAAAAAACATGAACACTATTTTTTCTGCTAATCTTTTTATTCTTGCTTCATCTTCTCCTCCTAGGATGGCCTGTTTTCATTTAGAAAGTCTTTGGATAGACTGAAGAGCAATGTACACAGTGAGAGACAGCAGCAAGGACTGAAAGTTGGATTTTTAAATGGCCCATTTTTACTAGCGTCGTATTAAAAGTTAAGAACAAACTACATTTTGCACTTTTATGAGCCATTTGCAGTGTTGCCAACTCACGATCGTATGAATTTTGTAATATTCCAATAGCCCAAGCTCCTGACGTAATTACATTTCATTTTTTTTAAATAAAGTAAATTCCAACCCTCCTGGTTTCAGAGCAAAAAACTGTGACCCAGCTGCACCCTGGAGACTCAGAAACCAGGAGGCCAATAAAAAGAGCACAATGTTTATTTTTAAATATAATAATTTTAAGAGAATTGTGATTTTTGGGACCTGACTCATGATTTTTGAGTACTTGGGATTGGCTATGCTGAACTTGATGCCATTGGACGGGCAGGTGACTAACAAACTTTGACCCCAAACCAATGCTGGCATCACTGATAAATGCACACAAAAAAGTAAACATAAAAGCTGTGTTAAAAAACACAAAATTCCTTATCTGTGGTACTAACAACTTCTGATTTTTGAAACCTAAGCATTTTTTTAAAACTATATTTGCTTTTCCCCATTTATACTGCTTACTTTTGGCTTCCACCTCATTATTTACTTTCACGCAGCCTGGATGATGGGCTAGTTTCACTTCTGGTTATAGTCACTTTCATTTGCATATTCCCAGGTACTAACAATATGTACCAATCATTGCCTTGTAAGCACTGCACAGGAATTTTTTTTTAAATTATTTTTAAAAAGTTCTAAGTCACAGTTTAAAGATATTATGGAAACATTGATGAACATTAAGCTTTGTGAAACCTTTATATTTTCAAAATCTGAATTTTGATCCTAACTGCCTATATTATTATTGTTTACATTACAGTAGCCCCAACCACAAGTAGAGGCCCCATTGTGCTAGGCATAGTACATACACATAGTAAGAGACAGTGGCGGTCCCAAAGTGCTTACAGTCCAAGACCCCAACTCAGAAAAGCACTTTAAGAATGAGTTTTCTTGAACTGGAGTCAAAATAGATAAAACAGACAAAGAACAAGAGAATGGAAGTAGTATCCCCATTTTACAGATGGGTAGCGAGGCACAGAGAATTTAACTGGGCTTGTCTACATGGGCTTGTCTACATTACCCGCTGGATCGATGGGCAGCGATTGATAATGTGGGGGGGGACAATTTGTTGCGTCTAGTCTAGACGTGATAAATCAACCGCCGAGCGCTCTCCCGTCGACTCCGGTACTCCACCAGGGCGAGAGGCACAGGCGGAGCTGATGGGAGAGCATCAGCCATCGACTTACCGCAGTGAAGACACCGCAGTAAGTAGATCCAAGTATGTCGACTTCAGCTACATTATTCATGTAGCTGAAGTTGCGTAACTTAAATTGATCCCCCGAAGTGTAGACCAGGCCTTGCTCAGGGTCACACAGGCAGCCTGTGGCAGTTAGGAGCTGAATCCAGATCTCTTAAGTTGCAGTTCAGTAACTTAACCATCCTTCCACACTCAATGCTTGACCCGCCCCTTTTAGGTAAGATGTTTTGGGAAAGGGGGATTTAATCAGTGGCTCAATTTTTTCTTACTGGTGACCCCTTTCACATATCAAGTCTCTGAGTGCAACCCCCCCCCCTTATAAATTAAAACACTTTTTTACATATTAACACCATTATAAATGATGGAGGCAAAGCAGGGTTTGGAGTGGAGATTGTCAGCTTGTGACCCGCCACGTAATAACCTCGCGACCCCCTGAGGGGTCCCAACCCCCAGTTTGAGAACCTCTGGGTTAAATTAATTTTGGTTAGGTCCATACAGACACCTTATTTATAACTTGAAAAAGCAGCACTGGATTAAAAGGGAATTTAGAGGACATTCTTCCCTAGGTAACATTTTAAATCTAGCTAAACTGGAGACCTAAAATACATTTGTTCCCCTCTATGGAATCATCTTTTCTGAATAGTCCAACACTTCAAAAAAACTAGTTTGCAGCAGGTCCATGTGTGCATTTAGCAAAATAAATAGCTGCAGAAACACTGAACAGATGCTGCAGTGCAGACACTTGGCTGTTCAGGAAATATCGCTTATCTAAAAATAAAAAAATAAAAAGATAACTATAAGCTTGACACAATCAGTGTTAAAAATGGGGTTATAAAAATATCCTGTTCCTCAATCCATCTTCACAGAGAACAGTTTTGCTTACATATACAGCCAAATTCCAAAACCTTGCTCCTTTCATAAACTTATCATCCCTATCAGCACTACAATAGGTTTAAAGGAGGAGGTCCCAAGTGAGCCCTCTCAAATGTTTTCCCAGCTAAGCAGTCCAAACTAAGCAGATGTCAACCTTAATTTTTTTCCCCCCCAAGGAGCCTGCCACACAAGTTGGAGTAACTGCAATTTTTTTCGCTGTCTTTATATTGTCTTTCATTATCTCAATGTTTTTCTAAATCCGGTCCTCTTGCTTTTTCAACTTTATGTAACCTCTTCTCCTTCCTTATATTGGTTTTTTTTTTTTCCCTGATTTATTTTTTTCCTCTGCCTTTTCCTTTAGTTATGCATATTTATGATAGGCCTTCTCCAAAACGTGCAGTTAAAGTAGATTGCGTAGATCTTTAAAAGAAGATTCTTCCACTCCTTTCTTACATGTTTTGGTGAGCAGTGAAATAGTTAATGCTGATATTTAAAGTATCATGACTGGGATGTGAACGAGCACTTACTGAAATGAATACGGCACTTCAGCACACTATTGTCTCAGCTTTTCTGCACACTCAGGTAGACATCACTGCATTAGCTACATTTCAATCACATTTTGAAGGTTTTTCTTCACAATCAAAATCACTGGAGACTAAGTTTCTTTTTTGTTTCTTAATAAAAGCAGAAGCTCTAGGGAAAAACTGAGACCTGTCTGTGTCTCTCAGCTAATTTTTAGCATCCCACACTTCAGAAAATATTGGCCATGGGATCATGTTCTTCTATTTGGATCTATGGGCTTGTCTTCACTTCAGCAATTAGCGCGTGTGAGAATGCGAAACAACACTGGAGCGCCACAGAGTGAATTTGATTAGCAGCTGACCAGTTGTGCTAACTTGAGTTGGAGCTGCATCCCCACTGCATTACTAGCTCAAGCATCAGCGGCCTTCAAGCTTCAACCCACACCCCCCGATGCCCAGCTAGCTCAAGTAAATTTAAAGCACTATCATAATCAAGCTAAACAGAGATGTGTGTGTATATGTGCATGACAGTCGAGTTAGGAGCAACACTCCAGCTCTACCTCAAGTCAATACTGCACCGAAGACAAGCCCTATATTACATTCATCTCACAATTAAGGCCTAACAGGCTACTTCCATCCACTTGAAGGTTTTGGTTTTTTCTGCTTGTTCCTTTTTATACAAAATTTAAAGGCACAGAAGGCTAGTTGAAGCTTGACTCCCATTATAAAATCAGTAATAGCTTGGCACCTAGCCTGTGAAACTATCTCCCTGAAATGACACCTGAATACACTTATTCCCTCTGGCAGCGCTGAGTTCCTCTGCAATGGCCACAGGATCAGTAAGATCAGAGCAGTGGTTAGTCATACACAAATCAACCAGCTTTCCCTGAAGTAGCAGCTGTTCCAGACCTGGTCAACCAATCAGCACCAAGAATGTGCTAATGTGTTCAAGAGGCACCTACTGTACAGTTTTCTCACTGAAGAATTACCTCACCGCAACAATGAGATTTTAAATGTGCCCCTTTCCTTCCGACAAGTGGTGACAAATGGAGACGATTATCTCCTGAACTCTGTAGGAAACCAGTGGTTCAGAAGCAATTAATTAGGAGGTTACAGTAGGAGGGATGAATGGAGAGTTACTGAATCATTTGGAGCCATGAATAACAGGGTCAATTACCTTCTTATTCAGAGGGGTTGGGCACAATTAGTATCTAGACCAGCAGACCAAGAAAATTGCCTCCATTTCCTTTATTAAAGATAACATAACACGACTGGAGTCCAGAACAATAAAGACAGTAAAACTATTTGTCTACAAAATTTGCATGCTTTAGTTTGATTCAGATTTATGATTCAAAGTGAAGATAATCGCAGCTGCTGCCAATGACTCAGGTGAGACTGAACAGAGATATACGTGGTTGCTTCCTCTAACAGAAAGAAAAAAATGAATCAGTTCAGACAAGCCAAATATCATAGAAATTAGAAGTGGAGAAGCCATTTTAGGCCACCTAGCTCATCCCCTCTTCTGGTGCATGAGCTTTGTCTGTTCTACAACTTGCACTGCTGGAACTCCATTCCTTAGAAGTTACAGGAGCAAATAATCACAAGGCAGGAGAAAGTGTTTTCCCCTGTTGCCAGGAGAAATGTGTTGACAGCAGCTACACTTGACAAGTTGACCTCAGTTTCTACTCATATACACAGCAATTCTTGCACTGATTTGTTGTCTAAGTATTTTTGTATGTCCTAAGAGGTTTTTACAGCAGGTTAAGGGGGTGTTTCCCATTAACTGTTGTTCATTGAATTAAAATGCCTTGCATCCACACAACACAATTCTTTTTTTTTAATTAACTGGCCACTGCTATTCCCACCTCTGTCTTCCTAAACTGAAGGGACCATAAATGCACTCCAAATTCAAGATGACATAAGGCTAAAGCGAGGAATACTTATCTTTGATCAAGATTTTCACAAGTGACTAATGATTTGGGGTTCCTATCAATTCTTGGGTGCCCAACTTAAGACACCTTAAACAGGCCTGATTTTGAGAAAGCACTGAGCACTCCCCCTCTAGAAATCAGGCTCTTTTAAGGTACGCATTATTTCATTTTCTGACAGTGCTTTCAGAGAGCTCCTCTCCCCCCGAATCTGTGTGCTTTTTCAGGTTCCTAGCACAACCCAGGGCATGCCCAGCACAAATCTCCATTTGGAATGTGGAAATTCCAAGTGGTGCTCAGACTCTGTACAATCTTGATGAATCCTGGCAGCTTTCCCTGTGGGCCCAATTGCTTTGTGAACAGCACGGCAATTATCGAGGGATCCATCCCGTCATCCAGCCCCAGCTTCTGGCAGTCAGAGGTTTAGGGACGCTCACAGCATGGGGTTGCATCTCTAACCATCATGGCTAATGGCCATTGATGGACCTATCCTCCATGAACTTATCCAATTCTTTTTCGAACTCACATTATAATGTTGGCCTTCACAACATCCCCTGGCAATGAGATCCACAGACTGACTGTGTATTGTGTGAAGAAGTACTTCCTTATGTTTGTGTTAAACCTGATGCTTATTAATTTCATTGGGTGTGTTATGTGAAGGGGTAATACTCATGTTATGTGAAGGGGTAATACTTCCCTATTCACTTTCTCCACACCATTCATGATTTTATAGACCTCTATCATATCCCCACTTAGTCATCTTTTTTCTAAGCTGAATGGTCCTGGCCTTTTAAATCTTTATTTATATGGAAGCTGTTCCATACCCCTAATAATTTTTCATGCCCTTTTTTGTACTTTTTCCAATGCTAATATATCTGTACACAGTATTCAAGGTGTGGATGTACCATTGATTTATATAATGACATTGTGATATTTTCTGACTTATTATCTCTCTCTTTCCTATTGGTTCCTAACATTGTTTGCTTTTTTGACTGCTGCTGCACATTGAGCTGATGTTTTCAGAAAACTATCCATGTTTACTCCAAGATCTCCATCTTGAGAGTAACAGTTAATTTTGGACCCCATCAATTTATATGTATAGTTAGGTTTATGTTTTCCAATGTGCATTACTTTGCTTATCAACACTGAATTTCATCTGCCTTTGTAACTCTTCACTGTCAGCTTTGGATTTAACTATCTTGAGTAATTTTGTATCGCCTGCAAAATTTGCCACCTCATCCCCTTCTCCAGATCACTTGTGACTATGTTGAGCAGCAGAGGTCCCAATACAGATCCTTGAGGGACCCTGCTATTTACCTCTCTCCATTGTGAAAACTGACCATTTATTCCTACCCCTTGTTTCCTATCTTTTACCAGGTATGATCCATGAGAGGACCTTCCCTCTTATCCCCTCACTGCTTACTTTGCTTCAGAGCCTTTGCAGTGGGACCTTGTCAAAAGCTTTCTGAAAGTCCATGTACACTAAATCAACTGGATCACCTTTATCCACATGTTTGACTCCCTCAATGAATTCCAATATATTGGTGAGGCATGACTTGACTTTACAAAAGCTGTGTTGACTCTTCCCAAACATATTGTGTTCATCTATATATCTAATAATTCTGTTTTTTACTACAGTTTCAACCAATATTCCTGGTACTGAAGTTAGACTGACTGGCCTGTAATTGCCAGGATTGCCTCTGGAGATGTTGCAATTTCATATTTGAGTCCCTTCAGAACTCTTGGGTGAATACCATCTGGTCCTGGTGACTTATTACTGTTTAAATTATCAATTTGTTCCAAAACCACCTCCACTGTCACCTCAGTCTGGGACAGTTCCTCAGATTTGTCACGTAAAAATAATGGCTCAGGTGTGGGACTCTCCCTCACATCTCCAGTGAAGCCTGATGTTTAAAGGATAACTTTTCATCTCTGCCTCTTTTACTCTGCTGTTCAGCTATCGTGGCATTTTTGGTCTTTTTTTTTTTTTTTTTTTTTTAAAGTTCAACGGGGCTATGAAAACTGACATCTTCTGATGGTCTAATCCTAATGTTTTAAAATAGGTCAGAACTAGGCTTTGGAGATGTACCATTAATTAGAACCTTGCCCCAATGTCTCAACCAAATACATACCTGTGCTATGCTCCTTATGTTGCTATTTATTATATATTTTCTTCATGAAGTGTATTATGTTGCATTATATCAAATGCACTGTAGTAACCCAATTACTATAGATTACATTCCCTTTGCCTGGTAAACCAATAATTAATTTCAGCTTTCTAACCACTTTAAATTAAATCTACTGTAACTATACAGCAGCAGGGAAGTTATAGTGACTTGCTGTACATCTTGTGCTTGGAATAAATAAAATATAATGTCATGTAATTTACACTTCCCAAACATGATGCTACTCCTATTCAGCATTCTTCCAATATTCTACTTGCTGTGATTTAGTGTACTCTAGAGGAGGAGACGGAGAGATCCAAAACAGAAAACTAGCCACCAAAGATATAAAGCTGGTGCCAAAGTGACCACAAATAATTTTCCATAAACCCTTCAAGCACACACAAGGAATGGAAGAAATCTCTCATCCTGTCAAGTTGACTCACACTACTGGCTTAGATCTAAGAAGGTTGGTACAGTCAAAAAATGGTAGTTATGCATTTTTCCCAGGACAGAGCACTGCAGAGGATGAAGGAAACACGCTTCTCTCTGCATCTCCAGGTTTGCATGTTCTTACTTTTTGCAGAAGGAAGAGGTCCCACAACACCTTGTGCATTTGGAATATTTTCAAGGCATGAGAGGTGTTTCAGTAACATTCAAGAACAGTGTATTTTAGGAAACTTTGTTATGAACCGTGATGAAGACACTAGCTTTGGGCTGCAGGTGAAGGGCTAGTTGGACAAAGGAGTGCAGGAATCAGATCAGACCAAGAGTAAGGGGCATGACTGGATGAAAAGGTATTTTGAAAGCCTTAAGTATGGGGCTTGTATTTTACATTTGTCTGTAACAGTGAGGGGGGGAGGGAGAGAAAATTTGTCACAAGTGTATGCAAACTTTTGCCTTCCTCATCTTTGTAACCCCAGAGTTTCCCCGCTATCTATTCTTGTTTTTTCTTCCATTTTGTCCTCCTACAAATCAGGATTGTGAAAAATCAACTCAATTTCCCTCCCATTTCCCAAATTTTTGTCACTTATGTTTAACATGAACGGAACAGGTAACAAGGTTACTTTTAATACTGGAAATATTAGGCTCCAAATATCAATCCGTAAACAAAAATATGTCTATTATAAAACAGTAAAGTGAAGCAATGAGAACACCAACATTCTTGTTATGCCTATTAGACAATAATGAGAAAGTGACGGAAATTCCTAGAAGGGAAAGGGAGTGGCTGGAGCCCTGCTGATAGAGTCAAGGGGCTGGGCTAGTTGGTGGAATCAATTTTAATTTGATGTTAAAGAGATGGAAGTGTTAACTATTAGCTGGGCTTGGTTTGCTAGAAATTTAGAAGCTTCTGGAAAACAGGCATAACATCTGATAATGCAGTTCTACATAACATTGGCTAGACTGCCTTATTTTTCAGCCCTCACAGGATTGAATTCAGGTTACATCCCCTTCTAGGTGCAGTCATGATACAATCTTCTGGTCCATATTGCAAATGGCCAAATAGTACTGAGGGATAAGTTCCAGCCATGCACATGAGCAAATGGCCCCTATCCAGCTCTGAATGAAATGGCTGGAATCTAGAGAGATCCTCCCAACAGTAAGAATCTGCCTTGCAGTAGCAGGGCTTTAAAAAGGCACCATCCTTATGGTCACTCACTGAAGTTGAAGCCCTAAAAAAAGGGGCATCTATAGGGGGATAGTACGTAGGGAGCAGGGTACTCATGTTAAATGACTGAAAGCTGAGCCACAAAAGAAGAACCCTGCTGAGAAGAATTTTCTCCCAACAAAGAAGAGTTCAGCTGGTTTCTCTTGCTACACCATCTCAGCTCCTCCCTCTCACAGCCAGCATAAATAATAAGAGTGGATCATTGGATCCATACACATTAAAAGAGTCCACCCTCACTAGTACTAACACTTCAATAATGAGAACACAGGATGGTGGGATAGACAAGGGAAAGTAATGTAGACACCAGTGCATGCAAGAAATCCCAGAGGCCAGCACCGACTGGTTATCACCTCTCCGGGAGATGCACTCTTCACAGCTTGAAGTAGGGATTCCTCTAAAGCAGCAGTGAGCAGAATACTGGGGCCATGCTTACTTTAAGGGTACGTCTATACTTACCGCCGGGTCCGGCGGTAAGCAATCGATCTTCTGGGTTTGATTTATCCCGTCTTGTCTAGACGCGATAAACCGATCCCGGAAGTGCTCGCCGTCGACACCAGTACTCCTGCTCTGCGAGAGGAGTACACGGAGTCGATGGGGGAGCCTGCCTGCCGCGTCTGGACCCGCGGTAAGTTTGAACTAAGGTACTTCGACTTCAGCTACGTTATTCACGTTATTCAAAGCAGGACCAATTCCCAACTAAATCATCCCAGCCAGGGCTTTGTCAAGCCTGACCTTAAAAACCTATAAGGAAGGAGATTCCACCACCTCCCTAGTTAACCCATTCTAGTGCTTCACCATCCCCCAGTGAAAAAGTTTTTCCTAATATCCAACCTAACTCTCCCCCGCTGCAACTCGAGACCATTACTCTTTGTTCTGTCATCAGGTACCACTGAGAACAGTCTAGACCCATCCTCTTTGGAACCCCCTTTCAGGTAGTTGAAAGCAGCTATCAAATCCCCCCTCATTCTTCTCTTCTGCAGACTAAACAATCCCAGTTTCCTCAGCCTCTCCTCATAAGTCAGCCTCTCCTAATAACTTGATTACAGTCTGTAAGTATCTACATGGGGGACAAATATTTAGTAAGGGGCTCTTCAGATTAGCAGAGAAGGGTATAACATGATTCAATGCCTGGAAGTTGAAGCTAGATAAATTCAGACTGGAAATAAGTTGTAAATTTTTGACAGTGAGGGTAATTAACCATTGGAATAATTTACCAAGGGTTGTGGTGGATTACTCCTTCACCGACAACTTTTAAATCAAGATTGGATTTAGGAATTATTTTGGAGAAGTTCTATGGCCTGTGTTCCATGGGAGGGCAGAGTAGATGATCACAATTGTCCCTTCTGATTTTGGAAGCTATGAATCTATTGGCAAAGCAGAATTCATTTATTCACAAATCTAAGGATAAAGGAGGAACAAATGTGAAGCAGTGCTGGTTTTGGTGCATTATATGCACTAATGTTAACAGAAATCTTTACATCAACAAAAATATGCTCAAGCAAGCATAGTACAGTGGGGTACATTGGAATAAAAACAAAAACAAATGAATAAATCCCTTTATCAAAGAACATGCTTAACCAGTATAATGATGGGAGCTATAGAAAACCCTAAAATAAACAGACCGAATGTAAAATTCTGTACTTTTCAAACACTTATTTTACCCATAGATAAAGGGTTTTACAAAAGTTAAATTGTTTGAACATTAATGTATATAATGAGGCACCAAAGATACACACCAACAGCACTGCGATACACTTATTCCGAACAAGCGCATCTCGAGGACCTGATCATATCCCTCCCTAAAGGGAAAACTATTTAATTTTCCAATGCTTGTTTATTTAATTTTCCAATGCTTGTTTCTCCTCCCCATCATGCTATGGAAAAGCTGACCAATCATTAAACCTAGCTATTGTTGTTCACCCTTTTATTTTTTACCTATTGAAGAGTTCAAACATCATGAGAATCTGAGCACCCAGGCACACCAAGATAAATCTCAGAGGAAAAATACAGCATGAGTAATACCGTGCACACATCAGTTTGGTCAGCTGGCCATTTTCACCATCAGTCAGACTTGTCTCTAAATGACATGATAAATCATTTCTTTCACCCCAGTATGCTGTCACTATTCAGTAAATCCCACATCACATTACTTGAACATTAACATTTACAGACTATTCTACATCTCCCACAATATTAGTTTGGTCTGTTTTAAAACATCTACAGCGTAATGGGAGATTTAGGAGAGACAATGCTCACTCCTGGATTATTCTACCTTAATGGGAAAGGTTCAGAGAGTTCATTCTTTTCTCCCTTCCCCAGTTTGTCTAGAGCTGGGGTTCTCACCCTTTTGCCTTTCTGATCCCCTCCCCCTCCAACACGCTATAAAAATTCCACGGCCCACTTGTGCCACAACTGTTTTTCTGCATATAAAAGACAAGACCAGCATTAGAGGGCAGCAAGCAGCGCAACTGCCAAGGACCCCATTCCACAGGGGGCCTCATGAAGCTATTGCTCAGGCTTCAACTTCAGCCCCACATGGCCGGGCTTGGGGCTCTGGGCTTCAGCTCCAGGCGGCAGGGGTTTGGCTTTCTGCCCTGGGCCCCAGCAAGTCTAATGTCAGCCCTGCTTGGCAGACCCCCTGAAACCTGCTTGTGACTCCCCCAAGGGGCCCCAGACTCCTGATTGAGAGCCACTGTACTAGTATCTCTGTCATACCTACAAAACAGACCTTTTTAGTGTGAGGTGGAAGAAATGGATACTCCAGTTCCTATAATCATGTTAGTCAAGAGACTAAATTAGAAGCCTACATATTATGTAGATTATACATTTTCAGAGAAGGCAGAGGGAAAACCACAGAACTCAGTAGCAGCCTTTCTTAAAATTCAATTTGTAATTCAGAATTGAGACTTGTGTTTGTTTGTATTTTGCTGCTAGATTTAACTGATATGTGTCTTTTAAACTACACACAGCACCTGCTGTGCAATACAATGAAAGAAAGTACGTATTATATAAATATTTTTTTAAATAAAAAAAAAAAGGCAGAGACTCTCTTGGGAGGGAATCAATTAGAGGTTAAGCATCTTGAATGTGTAAATAACAACTGCCTAGGTTCACCCAGGCTACTGCAGCAAGTATACAGGGAAGAAGTTTAATTATTTATTGTCCATTCCAAAGAAAAGCTAGATTCCAAGGTCATCTATTGTGAAGTGTGAAAATAAAACATTAGCTTACAGTTTTATAACATGCTTGCCAGCACTTATAAATAGGAGTTGTAAAGTGGGTGAGTGAAGTGAGGGAGAATGAGAAATACACTTTTAAATAATACACAGGACTAAGGGTGGATTTTAGGTGAGCTAGAGCAGTAACAGGATAAACATTTTTGCTTACAAAAAAGGATGTCTTTGCTAAATAGGTATACTTGGCATGTATGTGGCCTAGCAAGAGATTAACAGCACAATCAGCCTCCTTGCTGAGCTTCAAAATGAGAAGTTATCAGGAAGATGTCAACAGCTTTGGAATAAATCATGAAACTGGAATTTTTCACAAGCTGGAATCCTAGCCAAGGCCTTGTCTACAGGAGAGAAATTTAGGGTGCTAACCCTTTGCACATCTATAATGCACCTCTCATCCACACCTAAAAATGATGCCAAGAGCACACAGGTGACCACACAACCATTTGGATTAAGCTTACTTTAAGTTTACTAGCTGCCACATATGCAGCCCTTCACCATGCCAGGCTCTGCTGTTGCAATGCTAGCATGGGTGAGGACTGCTGGCATAATAGCCCCTGTGTGCAAACAGTCTACTTGTTACCATCCCACAATGGGTGTCGGAATTGGAAACTGAACCGAAATAGCATATTTCAAGGGTTGAGCTGGGCACTGTTATAGTTATCTGTATCATTGCTTCATTTTTATTGAAGTGGCCACTGCAGCAGACAACCTCACACAGATTTGGGGGAGAGGTGGCAGGCAAACAGGACCCAAAGTGAGAGAAATAGCTGACAGATCTGAGATCCAAGAAAAGCTAGGTCAGACAGGACCCATTCCTGGACATGCAAAGAGACATCAATTACAACACACAATCGTGAATGCAGTGGTGCAATACAGCATAAGTGTGGTTGCAGGGGAAAAAATGCAACCACAGCAGCACTATTGAAATCTCACCAGGTGCAGTGACCCATGGTTCAAATTGTTAATGTACACACACTAGTCTACGCTTTCAAGAGTCACTAGTGATTTGAAGGGTCCTCAGTCTTTAAAGTGTCTCAAGTTGGGCTCCTAAAGGGGCCTGATTTTAAGAAACAAGCAAGTACCTGCCCTGTGAGAAATAACTGGTCTCAAATCGGGCACAACAAAATTAAGACACATAAATCACTAGCCATTTTGAAAATTTTGGCCAGCCATCATGTCAGTTCAGCTATCAGGTACACCAAACATTTTGGTCATTTCTGATTTTTAAAGTTTAGGATCCAAGTCCCAAAAGCACTTCATTTATTCATGAAGAATTTATTATTTTGTTCATTTATTTCTGAAGAAAAGTGCAATACAACTTACTGGGAGCTAGATTAATGTTCTTTTCACAACAAAAAGCCTTCTGTAGCAAAAGCATTTTAGTAGAATAGTTATCACCCTAGGCAGACAGTGCCTTATTTATGGCCTGTAAGGTTAAGAGTAACAAAACTAATCCAAAATTACAAGAAGGACAAAAATTATGCAGTTCAGTAATGTAACTAGTTTAAAGTAAAACTGATATACAAGTATGTATCATTGTGACGTACAGTTCTGTAGATAGTTAATCTCTTGCATTCACTGGCGTGAAAACCTATATTGTTATTGCATTGTGTTGGAATGAAAGTCAACCACCACAAGCAAGGTATTAAGGTGGCTAAAGTTACAGAGATTTCTTAATCCCTGCTTAGACCTTTATTTTTTCACATGGTATTTTGTGCCCTTCGCAGTGAATATTTTTTTCCAATGGCCTCGATTAAAGAAATGAAAACTGTATTATGCCAGCCAAGAGAATCTAGCAAGCAGAAAATTTTAAAAGAGTTTCAAATTAGAACTATGTGAAACAAAATTCTTTCCACACACATGCTGCCCTGGTCTCTACAGTAATTCACTATGGTTAGCAATGTTTGTATCCAGTAGCATGACTTTAACACTTCCCCCCTGTAGTAAGTGAAGGCAATGTAGTAAGTAAAGGCCTAATGAAGGCCCTGAGGCCTGAACTAAAGTAATGGTCAAGACTTTGTTAATATGAAGCAAAGTTAAGCTGTGAGCAAGAGGCAGGCCCTGCTCACAGAAGTTGGCAAGGAAAGGGCTGATGTTGCAGAAATACATATTCATTTAGCTTAGTTACAGTATAAACATGGTACCAAGACATACCATACCGGAACATTCCACAGATAACATGGAACAGCCAACCCATCCCAATGACAGGGGCAAAAGGGTAAAATGATGGATAGAGTTGTTTTGATCGAACCAACAGGTACAAGGTGAGAGGCGGCACCTTATTACGTAGAGGGGTTGTACCTTGCTACGTAGAGGGGTTGCACCTCAATACGTCAGGAGTGATGTGTAACTTGTTTGTACCTGTGTATAAGAATGTGTCCCTGAGGTGGTGTCTTTGTCCGGCCACAGGGGCAGTGGAAAGTCCCGCCACTGAGCCGGGTCCTTGCCAAGAGGCATCTATTAGTAGTATGCCCGGTAGACTAAGTAATCTACGGGGAACTGCAATTGTGTCCGAGATCGCAATAAACCTGGCCGAGGTGCCTTTGTATCTTAGTAGACTCTGTGGTTATTGGGGATTCTCATCGGGTCTGCTGTGTCAGCTATCTGCGCAGAGCTGGGGCAGCACACAGAGGGAACACACGCACGCAGCCGAGTGATATCAACAGGAGAAAGCAGAAGCACCACACCGGTAGCCTCTCACAACACCCCCCACCACTACCATCATCATTAAGGAATATCGCAAAACAATGTGTCCTCCTTGTAGATCCAATACCACTCCCCACAGCTATACACAAAACCTCTTCAGCCATTTATTGACCATGGTAACATAGCCTATGCTTTTCAGAGGTACATGTCAATTGAGCGTTATTCGAGTACCAGCTTGGATGGAGGGCACTAATATAAAAACAGTGGGCTGTCACAGGCAGGGCTACCAGCTTTGCTCTTCTGATAGCTGCCTTCGCCAGCAAAGCTCCTGTGGTTGCTGACTGCATACCACGCTCTCTCACAGGAGGTTTGTTTCACTAGCTGTAAATGACTCACCAGTGACACCTCAGACCAGGACTCTCAGCCAGTGAGGTCCAGTTGGTTCACTAATTCAGTATGCCTAGGGCAGGCCCCAGTTCAGGAAAATCTCTCCATTCAGGACAGCACTGAAGCATATGCTCAAGTGTTTTCCTGAACTGGGGCCTTAATCATTTGTGCTTCAATAGCAGCAAAACAGCTGACTGAACTACAAACAAAGTCAGTTCCCTAGTATACACAACAGAAAATGAACATTTAATACTTAGGCACACATAAAAGGTACATATTTGTAAGGCTCTATATACACAACAAACGTTTAAGTGCAGTGCACTGATAGCGTGCCAAGTATAATATAACATGAATTAGCTTTGCCCGTTTGGGTTGGACCTTGAAGTGTTAAAACCATGTTAAGAAACTGTACCCAGAGCCCATGGGCTAAGGCATGCTTTAACCTTGTCATACCACAATTCAATGTCAACTCACCCAGGCAGGAACAAGCATGCTTGAAATGGTCAGTCAGTCTAGAATTACAAGCAGGTCCTAAGGTGTGAACATACAAACCCAGGGAAGACAGGGCCTAGGACAAGAAAAGCATGCTTTCCTACTCAAGCTGTGTCTACACCAGAAAAATCAATAACTAGTTCACTTCTGCCAGCAGTAGCAACCTTGAGAGTGACAGCAAGGTCAAGCTGGAAGGATATATCAAGTGGGGTGTTGCAAGGATTGGTCCTGTTCAATATCTTCATCAATGATTTAGATAATGGCATAGAGAGTACAAGTTTGTGGACAATACCACGCTGGGAGGGGTTACAAGTGCTTTGGAGGACAGGATTAAAATTCAAAATGATCTGGACAAACTGAAGAAATGGTCTGAAGTAAATAGGATGAAATTCAATAAGGACAAATGCAGAGTACTCCACTTAGGAAAGTGCAATCAATTGCACACATGCCAAATGGGAAATGGCTGCCCAGGAAGGAGTACTGTGGAAAGAGATCTGGGGGTCATAGTGGATCACAAACTAAATATGAGTCAATGGTGTAACACTATTGCAAAACAAGCGAATATTCAGGGTAGTATTAGCAAGAACGTTGTAAGCAAGACACAAGTAGTAATTCTTCCAATCTACTGCATGCTGATAAGCCCTCAACTGGAGTATTGTGTCCCGTTCTGGCGCTACATTTCTGGAAAGATGTGGACAAACTGGAGAAAGTCCAGAGAAGAGCAACAAAAATAATTAAAAGCCTAGAAACATGACCTATGAGGGAAGATTGAAAAATTGGCTTTGTTTAGTCTGGAGAAGAGAAGACAGACAGAGAAGACATGATAACAGTTTTCAAGTACATAAAAGGTTGTTATAAGGAGGAGGAGAAAAATTGTTCTCATTAACCTCTTGAGGATAGGACAAGAAGCAATGGGCTTAAACTGCAGCAAGGGAGGTTGACGCTGGGCATTAGGAAACACTTCCTGTCAGGGTAGTTAAGCAATGGAATAAATTGCCTAGGGAGGTTGTGGAATCTCCATCATTGGAGGTTTTTAAGAGCAGGTTAGATAAACCGTCAGGGAAGGTCTAGATCAGCAGTTCTCAACCAGGCGTCTGGGGCCCCCTAGGGGACCACGAACATGTTTCAGGGGGTCTGCCAAGCAGGGCTGGCATTAAACTCACTCGGGCCCAGGGCAAAAAGCTGAAGCCCCACAACGCAGGGCTGATGCCTTGGACCCTAAGCCCCGCCACTCAGGGCTGAAGCTGAAGCCTGAGCACCTTACTTCCGCGGGGCTCCCTGTGTTGTGGGGCCCTGGGCAATTGCCCTGCATGCTACTCCTTAACACTGGCTTTTAGATGCAGAAAAACAGTTGTGACGGCACAGGTGGACCATGGAGTTTTTATAGCATGTTGGGGAGGCCTCAGAAAGAAAAAGGTTGAGAACCCCTGGTCTGTAATACTCAGTCCTGCCTTAAGTGGAGAGGACTGGACTAGAAGACCTCTTGAGCTCCCTTCCAGTCCTATGATTCTATAGAGGAACACTCCTCTCCCCCCCCAACCCCCATTTATATAGTCTAAGGAGTTTCTCTAATTGTATTATCAAGACAATTTTACAGCAGTCCTGCATAATAGGTTTTAATCTCTCTTTTCTAAAGGGAAAACAAAAATACCTGTTTTTTTTTAAAGGGACAGGAAAAAAGTAAAATAAATTACAAACAGTAGAAATTAATTAATCTTTCTTTAGAAAATGAGAATTTTAACAAAGAAACTAATTTTTTTCATAAAGTTTAAGACTCTCTAGTCTAGAACATGTATAAGCAAATGAACATTTGTTTACCCTAAAATATTACATTGTTATATTCCAGAGGAGCAATGTATTCCTCAATCTGTATAATCTACTTTTATCTGAGAGAGTGTTCACAGCTTAGATGTAGGACAATGCACCAGCCACGCCAAGCTTGTGTGACTTTATGAAATTCAGAGAAACTCTTTTTTGCATGGAATGGGGCTCTCTTTTCATGATAAAAGAACAGAACTAACCAGTTTCTGAAAGGTCAGGTAAATATCACTGTAAGAGCAAGACACATTTACACATGTCAATATATTCTATTCTTTATTACTATGAATATGTCACTCTTGTAACATGTCAGGAAGGCAGATAGGGAAGGGACTGAATAGAAGCAATCTTTCATCTAGAAATAGCAAGCTAGTTAGTGGTTCTCAAGCATTTCACATTGTGAACACTACATAAATTAGAGACTGTCTGAGAGAAATTTCCTATCAGCCTTTCTAATTTCAGTCCTTTTCCTGGGGAAACTATAGAGCTCTGTCACCTTTAAATAGTAACAATTTATTAGGCCTGTATTAAGGAGACAAAATTTAAATCAGCTCATTTAAAATCAATGAATGTGGCTGAATATTTACGACTCCTGCTTAGTATTTCACACCTTGCACATACGACTTCACATTTATTAATACACAGTCACAAACTCTCTAGGGGCACCACTGTGTTTGTACAGTGCCAAACAATGGGGCCCTAATCTCTAGGGCCGCTGGACACTACTGCAATAGAAATCATTCCTACTTCTCTCATAGCTCAAGGTCAATTATTTATAGTTCCACCCTCCAATTTTAGCATCCTTTAGCAATTTTGGCCACAGTTGAATTCAAAGCAAAGAAACTCCTGATTACAAAACAAATGTAATGGGCACAGAAGATACAGAGAGGAGCTGGGGGTGGGGGTTGTTTATTTAGTTTAACTTGTCAAAAAAGCCCCTAAAAACTCTCTCAGACTCTAGCCAGCAGGAAGTTTCATTGCTTGAAGACAGATATTTCACCACTGTGACAAAAGCAGCTCCAGGTGCCAACAGATGATCTGTGACCCTTGAGCCAGTTTGAGAACATGATAGTAGTTAGTGCTGTCGGTTAAAGGGAAACTTTATAGGTTATTGGGTCTAAAGTTTGAACAACCTTTCTTGTATGTCTTTTCCTCACAAATGAGTTTTTAAGTCTCTTTCATTGTTTATGGGTGTTTTTCCAAGGAAACCACAATGCTCTAAGAGTACAGGCAGAAGTTCTACTCTGATAAATAGATCTATAAAATAGCACCGTCACACTCAGATCAACTCCCTGTTGATACTCAAGAGCAAATGCTGATTTTAGCGACATAAATAAGACTGTACTACATATTTACTTGTTAGCAAAGCAGTGCCAACATAGCTACAATTCTATTCTCTCTTGTATAAACAGAACTGCTTTCTCATTTCCATTTACTTGTACAATCAGTTACAGCTGTGCAACCCAATGCAAAGTAATGGGATGTAAAGGTATCACGAGAGCACGATTAAGTCAGCAGAAGCTTTACGATTTGTGATGATGCCCAAAACAAAAAGAGCCCCACTTGACTCTCAGATGCCTAGGTGGAGTCTGCAGTTACACGGAAACGGAGCATACTTGATCTGGAACCATCAAGACACAAACATAGAACCTCACAATGCCTCTTCCACATAACTACTTTTCAAAGTAGTTCCACAGTTTAAGTCTGATTTTTTTTTCCCCTAGAAGAGAATAAACCCAGGGAAGCAGTTCAAAGGAAAAACCCTACAGTAACAAACCAACACACGTGAGTTGGAAGAAAAGATCTGGTAAGCAGTTTTCAGTGCCAAACTTCTAAGGCATTCTAAGCTCTGAAAAACACATTGACACCATCTTAATAGAAAGAGGGGCCTGGCAAAAGTATGACATCATGTAATATTAACCAAATGTTGGGACTTATTCTATTTAAAGTACTGGTTAGTTAATGATCTGAAAAGGAATTGGCAATAAAAGCTTGTGGTATTATAATTGGCATCTGTTAGTGTTTTTTTCAGTGACATACATAGGAAACATTAGAAGGGGTAGGTTGAACTTGAAAATGAGGAATTCATATTTGGAAGTGTATTATGACCCTTAATAATAGGAATACATTATTGGGTCTGATGTGCAGCCTTGGAAACTGGGGAAAGAGTAGATAGGGAAGTTCAAAGAAAGGAAACCATGGTGGCAGAAATCTACTGAAGAATTTAATAGTTTGGTTTCAAACTTCCAGGACTAGAGGCTTGATAATTACATTTTCCTGGATTCAAAAACCAAAACCAAAAGCCACCATTGTCAGTGGATTTGGTGTACATGAAATGTTCTGGCTTGACAGTACTGATGATTGAAGTCTTCTATTTATACATAGAACAGGAAGCGCATCCCCCACATTTATTTCCTAATGTGCCTGAATCTTCCTTGCCACCTTGGTTAAGGGCATGTGTTGTTATCCCATGCCAGCTCTCCATTCCCTCAGGGAGTCATCCAGCCATAAGCGTGTCATGAGCTGAGATTTCAAACAAAACTAAGTCTTTACGTTGAGGCTGTCTTTTACATCATGTGGTTGTATTAAAAAGCAGAATTCTTATTTACCTCCACAGTTCACTTTTAAGAATTCAGTCTCCATGTCTATTAATACTTGGCCTCTCCTCCAAAAACTACTAGAAAGAGTGCTAAATTAGCATAAAGAGTGATGTGCCCCTATGAGGTGACAAATGCATTTCATGTTAAGCCACCGAATAGCCAGTCAAAAACCAACAGCATGGACACTAGAAATGCAAGGCCCTATGTGGTTACCAATCTTCAGAGCTATCCATTCTCTCTGTATTCCAGCTTTTTATGGAGTGGTTGACTTCAAACAAAACATTTTCCCTGCCTACGTGATGGCAAGTGTTTAAACATGAGGGCAGGTTAGAAAAACACTCAGGTCTTGTCTAGACTTCAAATGTTTGGTGCACAGCTATGCTGGTAGAGGTCCCCAACATAAAGGCAGCGTATGCCGACAGAATGAGTTTCTCCCTGATCATTGGCTAAGCCAAAAGAAGCAGTCTTTTGTCAGCATAGCTGCATCTACACCAGGGTTTTTGTGGATGTGATTTTTTTCCACACTTCCCGCAAACATAACCATGCTTAATAATGTATATACTAAGCCTCATTTTCAATGTTGTCACATTTTAATTTTTAGGTCAAATATTTAAAAATGCTGCTTTGTTAATTGCTAATAAAAGATTCATTCAATTGATGTTCTGTCAAGTTTGCGACTTTGTATGGATTTTGGGAGTTGAAACTCTTAGTTAAATGCCTACAGCGGATTAAGTGTCATTCTGTATAACCTCCCAGAGAAGGCCAGAGAGAGGTGACGTGGTAACAGACATGTGAATAAGTGCACTATGTGATAAATTATGTTTTCAGATGCCTCTACATTTTATCACATGGATAACACTTACATACATGTACATATTTTGTGTCTTTGTGCACATATATGTATATATATGTTCATAGAAAATATACAGTTATATTCATTTGGTCTGGCTACAATTAGCACTTGATCAAAATAAGTCGTTCACTGAATTACACAACAGGAGGAAAATGTATTACAGTCCATTGTCTGGTTGAAATGCAAGAAAACAGCTATCATCTACTATTTACAAATTTTTAAAAACAAAAACACAAAAATACATGTTATGAGCTTTGGATCTGACCCTATGTGCCTAGACAGCAGGGAGAGTAAGACTTCTTTGACATTAGCTGTTACATTCCATCATCTTTCTGAACCATTGCCACCTGGTTTATTTTGCCCCTCCTGTGTTCCGAGCAGTTACATTAAGTGCATCCTTGACCACAGGAGGCATATTCTTATTTCACTGCTTCTCTCACAGATAAAGCCTTCCCAGGGCTCAGTTCATGTGCTCTCAGCCTGAAGGCATGTGTTAGACTGGTTAGGAGAAAACATCCCTCAAAATCCCTGAGGGGCAAGCAGTAGCATATTGTTTATTTCCATTAATGTGCAAAGTAACACCAAGAACATTTTGCCAATTCTCCTGGCACAAGGGGAATAAGTAGTACTCCGTTTTGACTGAATTTTTCTTTATCGTTGTCCTTGTTCTGGGTTAAAGATTTTAACTTCTTGAAGGATGGTACATCATCAGTTGCTACTCCAAGGCAACACAATTACGTGTTGCTTGTATGTCATCTATCCTTGTTTGTCTGTCTGCCTTATCTAATTAGATTGTAAATTCTTTCAAGTGGATGCCATCTTTTATTCTATGTTTGTACAGTACCGAGCACAAGGGAGCCCTGATTTTGATTGGGAGCTATACTACTAGCATGTAAATACATTTGTCACATTGAGCACCCCTGTATTCACACCAGACACACTATTGCAATAATCTTTGTACAAAATATGCCTTGTGAGGTATCAATTGAAAGCTAATAAATTACTGGTCATTAATATTCTTGTGTGATATATGTACATGATGGGTATAAAGAGTTATAAATATACGCTGGAATTATGACTGAAGTATGTGTAAACCAGGTATGTCGGGGGAGCTGTTAAACAGGGCTGTCCTAAACAAAGGAATCTGTGTTTACCCCAATTTACATATAAGCAGTAAACAGCACCATCAAGACAGCAGGGGGAGGAGATGGCAGAAAACAAAATAATTTGCATTATAGCAAACACACGTGGATGAAGAAAGAGCATGGAGCTTCCTTCACTACCAGCCTCCATGTTGCCTTCTTCACAGCTTGAATAAACTTTACTTTGAGGGGTAACCCTTAGAAGAATCCATTTCAAAGGTTTACTAGTCTATAAAGACTAACTGGGAGGGACTGGACCTCAAGTGATAAGGAATTGAATCAATTGATTGTATAGAATATTACTGTGTTATAGAAATGTAGAGAGTCAGGTCTTTTCTGAAAGCTAACAAACTGGTGAATAATGTTATTGTGAAATATATGTATTAACACTTTATGAGGAAATATGGATATTTAATGATATTATGTGGCCAAAGAGGGAGAACCAGGTTCCTTCTCAGACAGGAGAGACGGCAGCTATTTACTTGTCTCCTAGGTCATTGGTTTTCAACCTGTGGTCCTTGGACCCCTGGGGGTCTGTAAACTATGTCAGATTTCCAAAGGGGTCCACACCTCCGTTTAAAATTTTTTATGGGTCCGCAAATTAAAAAAAAAGGTTGAAAACCACTGTCCTATGTAAATTAAAAGCATGGTGGAATCAAATCAATGGAAGCCCCATTTACATACAAGGTATGGGAAGGTAGAGAAGAACAGCATTAGGCCATCCTGCCTCTTGAAACAAAGTTATTGAACTTTGGAAGATATAAGCAAAGACAGAAGCCATCTTTGGCATTCATCACTAGACAGACACAAGGGACCAGAGCTCTTGCAAGCTGGGAAAGATGGGTCCCTCTATCAAGTGGGGACTGAAGTCGCTGGAAACTGAATACAAGGCAGAAATCTACTTAGGCAAAGATTATACCTTGCTAGATTAAATTTTAGACTTTTGGGTGCACATTTTCACTTTTATTTGCTTGTAACCATTTCTAACTTTCTCTCTTATGCTTGAGCTCACGTCAAATCCTATCTTCTTTTGTTAAACTTGTTTTACTATTAATATGAACCAACGGTGCTATGTTTAAATTAAAGCGAATGTTAACTCCAGTTAATGTGGTAAGCTCGTGTGTTTTGTGTCTTTAGAGGAACAAACAAACCTTATTATTTCCCTGAACTGTCCAGGAGAGTGCTGGACTTTACAGATCACGTGGTTTGGGGACAATCTGGGATTGTGAGTGGTTGTAACCAATGGTGGAAGCCAAAGCAGGGCCGCAGACAGGCTGCTGGGGTCAGAGCTGCTGAACTAGGGCTGTCTAAGCACACAAACACTCATGGTGTGACCCGCCTGCTTTTAGGCTGGTTGGGAGCATCCCAGGTTGGGAGCGACATCAGCAAAGCACTGTGAGGCACCCAGGGTTGCAGGGCAAGTGATGACACAACCCCTCACTGGTCTGGATTGCACCCACCCCCAAACTGAGAAAACATATTGAAACACTGCAACAAGCCAGACAATGCAAAAACCTGTCTTCAAGCCCAATGCACCACTTTGCCAGTATGTCAGAAATAGCTGTATATATGAAGGACTTCTTCACTTTTATTCCAACGTAATCCTTGGATCATACAAGTTCTCAGCCAGCTGCCCCCACAAGCAGCTCCCCATCCTATGTTCACCCTCAGCCTTTTTTCTTTCCTCTCAGCCCTTCCTACTCCTTGAACATTTTTTAAAAAGATGTAGTGTGTGAAGGGGTTAAATTTGAGAAAATAAGCAACTAAATCCAACGGCAAAATAAAAGGTTGTCTGTCACCTTTATTTTGTATTTCCAGATCCTACTGTGCTTAGTATCTCAGATTTCGAATGTGGTTCCACTTTAGAAAGTGACTGAAAATATAGCCTTTTGGGATTCCATGTTCTGTATCTCAATGGTTTTCATAACAGACGTGGTAAAGTCATAATCAAAAAGATGTTTTTTCCCCACTTAACTGCCAGCCCTACATACTCAATGTGGTCTCAGATTGAAGCTAGGTTGTAATGTTCCACTTTGGGGTGGAAAAGGAGTCAATCCTGGGAAAAAGAAGTGAGGACTTTAGCCATCAAGTGGGGTCTTGATATAGCAAAACTAGTGCTTAATTTGTAGCGAAAGAGGTGACGGGGCTCAAGCAATTAGGTGTCGGGGCTATGAACTGCCAAGTCTAGAGGTGCCGGGGCTCGGCCATGGCGCAAATTAAGCACTGAGCAAACATCACAGAGGATTCTCTGCACTGTAATGTGACTGATTGCTTGCTTTATAAAAATCTATTTAGGACCTTCTGTCTAGAATCATGACCTTTTTCAGCCACTAACCCAAAGGTTTTGGAGTTTGTCATTTTGTCAAAATGGCAGTCACCAACATATGCACACTCCCTTAACTGTTCATGACAACTTCATTAGAAAAAGTATTTTTAAATCACAAAAAATTCTTCTTCCATTGCACATGCACATAGATCTGTTACTACAAAAGGATTTTGGTTTAAAATAAATATATACATACATATATATACACATATATATACATACATATATATACACATACACACACACATAAAAGCCTTATTTGTATCCATCTTTATAAACCATACGTCTATTGCCTAGAGCTTTTCAAACATATTTGCTTAACACAAAAGAATAACAAAGGCTTTGAACATACATTTAAAAACAGATGCATCAAATCTGGAGTTTTAACATCCTTTAACAGTCCAGGCACCAAACGTTAAATACTACAGTTGCTAAACCAACTCATGATGTTTGGACAGCTGTCTGAAATAGAAGGTTACCAGCTTGCTCACCTGTGTGTGCTTAAAGTAGTAGAAAATGGGGACTACTTCTTCCTCATCCCTTCAGCTAAATAAAAATAATTACCAGTTTTATCTGTGTTGTCTCCTCAATTAATCATGGAAATTAATAGCCAGTCTGATTATTTCTTGTAATTATGTCCCACACAAAATGCCATTCATATGCAGAAATGATTGAGAATATAGTGCTCCTTGAAACACAGTGGTAGTAAGTTATCCTTTAAAGAAAATGCTAGAAACTTTGGGAATCTGAAGATTTTTCCTACCTGCAAAGGGAGGGAGAGAGGGAGTATGGTGCTTTTTTATTTGATTCTTTAAATTCTACCGAGGCACTTACAAGATTCCCAACACTGTACTACCTCAGGGCCTCACACCATTAATTAATTAAAAAACAGATCACCACTGTGACAAAGGGAAACAAGTCTGCTTTACCGATGGGAATATGAGTCTCAGAGGCAAAAGTAACATACCTAAGGTCAAACAGAAAATCTGTAATATAGCTGGGAACTCAACCCAGATCTGACAAGTACCTGTCCAGTTCTTTAGCCACAGACCATTCTTGAAAACCTAAGATGATTCTTTAGAATAAAAGGTGTGCTGATTCAGGTTTGGCATACCCTGTTCTTCATGAGAAGACAACTGACGACTGAGTTGCTAACTAGGTTAAAAAGCAAACAAGTTAAAAAAAAAGTTTCCTCAAGCCTTCTTTATATAAAAAGCTTATATATATATACACATACATATATACATACATACATACACACACACACACACCCCACCTTGTTAAAAAGCAGCATACCTACTTTTCCCCCATTCTCCTTCAGGTCACATTTAACTCAGCCCTTAAAACTCTGCTCACAACTCTCTGGCACATTCTCACTAACTGTACTATGAAATGCATGGGTAAGCCTGCCATGCTGAAGCAAAGCAAACATTGTATTTCATGAACACAGTATTAAAAAAATATCCTCGTTGGCTGCGACTAGGAGAGTAGGAAGAGTTAAGTGGAAAGCAGGGACTGTTAGGATGTAGGCTTTTGACTGGAATGGGAGGGCAGAGTTCCCATCATCCCCTCAGAGGGAGCGGTAAAAAGTTGCAAAGCTTTGGCTGGAACAGGAGTGGATCTAGTTCTGCTATTCAATAGGGAGTGACTTTAAGGGCTGGTCCCCACTTAGTCCGGACTTCGGACTAAGGTACGCAAATTCAGCTACGTTAATAACGTAGCTGAATTCGAAGTACCTTAGTCCGGACTTACCGCGGTCCAGACGCGGCCGGAAGTCTCCCCCCGTCGACGCCGCGTACTCCTCTCGGCGAGCTGGAGTACCGGCGCCGACTGTGAGCACTTCCGGGATCGATCCCAGAACATCGATGGCGTGCCGCCGGACCAGCCGGTAAGTGAAGACTAGGCCAAAGACCTGCTCTGTGGCTGAGATCGGTGGAAAGCAGAGGTCTGCTGCTATAGGCCACAGAAAGCTCTGGCACCTGTCATATAAACACAGAATGAGGTCTTGCAGCAGACATCAGCCTTTTTCAAGTACTCAGCCTGTACCCTCTGCAGTAATCAGCCATTGAACAGGTTCCAACAGGTAAAACTTGTAAGCTACACGGACCCTAGCTACAAAAGTTACAACAGCACCAGACACTTCATCATCTACAACCTGCAAGATCTGGCACACAAATTATAACATAGGAGGACAATTAACTAAAAAATTAGGGTTAGCAAAGAAGTGCTAAACAAGGGGGAAGATTCATATGACTTTCAGTTGGAGTTGGCACCTAACTGCCATTTATGTCTTTAAAAGCTTTATAGTTTCTGATGTGGACCAAAGTGAAAATAAAAATAGAAGTTTAGTCAAGACTTTTTGAGAGGACAAAATAAAAGAACTCCATATAAATAAAAATGGCTTTTCTGATTTATCTGATGAACCACAAATAATTCTCTTCTGGACCAAGGCCAAGCATGCAGACTTTCGAGACAAAGGAATGGTTTTTTTCCCGCTATTTTACCGGATATGGGCATTGAGTATAGGGAGGAAAGCGGATAGGGCAAGAAATGAGGAGGGAGTGCAAAAAAGTCAAAGATTGATTTTTCACCCTGTCTCACAACTGAAATCATCATCCTCAACTAGGGAGTCACTTCCACAATGGTCATGGTGCAGCTGTTCCTGCTTTGATTGTGTAACTTTTCTTTATTGTATTTTAAAATTCATGTCCAGGGCACTCAGCACTGTATTTGGGAATTCTTTGGTATGGAGTTTTTAAATACAAATAAGACAGACAGTCATCTGCACAGACCATAGTCTTATTGACCTCGAGGCATTTTTAAAATATCCATATTATCCTCTCAAAGTGATTTTTAATATCTTTTTAAATCTATCAAAAAAGATAAATTATTCTCTTTGTGAATTAACAATTTTACTTTCTAATGTAGAAAACTGAAAGAATTTGAAACCATTTAGTTCAAATGTTGTAGGGTAAAATCTTAGAGCACTGAAGTGAAACAGAATTTGAGCTGTTGTAATACAGCTGGAGATGCCAAGAACAAAAAGGCTACAGAACACATTCTTTCAGCATTTCAAAAATCATTAACACCCACTCACAGAATTTAATCAGAAAAATATATTATTCTAGTCCACTCAATTTGAAGCTGAAACCATGGATTTGCTAGGTGTTTTGCACATTTTATATTAATATTGTCAAGGCTGTTTTCATCGAGAACTCAGATTCATCATAGTGTGTCACTCCATGACATCTTATGCTGGCCCAGAATCCAAATCTGAAAATGTTCTCTAAATGTCACATTTAAAAAACAAAAAACAAAAAAAGTATTCCTGAACAAGATGAGTCATTTTACAGTAAAAGGTTCTCCAGTGTCCCACAGACTATTAAAACAGGAAGAGCCTCATACAGCTGATTACGATACAAACATGTTCCTTTCACTTGCCTCTTGTACAGTTCAAATCAGGCTTTGAATGAACAGCTTAAGCAGAAATGCACTGAAACTGAGCTACAGTATTAATTATTGGAACTGGCTGAATAGTGAAAAAAAACATTTGTAAAATGTTTTGCAAATACTAGGGCTTCAGCATGACTGGACAGTATTCCACAACATTAGCCTTCACAGAACTTTTAAAACAATTTGACCAAATACATATAGTTTTTGCTGAACATGTGGTCGATCCACTAGCTGCATAACTAATTCTGAAGGTCAAATACCAACATGCAACCTTATGTTGACTGATATTTGTTTGCTTCTGGTATTTGAATATGTTGAATATGAAAAAGTCATAAGAAGACTAGTTCATAAATGCATTACAAAGCCACAAAAAGTCAAAATTCACCAACTTGTATTTGGCAAAAAAAGATTTATTTTTTTTAAAAATTAGCGTTGTCGCTTAAACAAGGCTAATACACTAATTTACCTCAGTAATGCAGACATAGCTTAGACAGCTATTAATGAGTTCTGAAAGACTGACAAAGACAAATTATCTCTGAAACCACAACATTTTTTCCTCAAACCTTATTTCAGTCCTGATCCAGGTGGTGGTTTTCTTCAGCAGCGCACAGTCTTCCTTCAGTCTAATTGTGTAAACAGAAAGTGATGGTCGGCAGCTTGATCAAAATAAAGACCCATGAGTATCTCCTAACTAAAAATTATAAAGGCTTCTTATACGGAATAGTGCTCAGCAAAGCTCAGTCCAACAGACAAGCCTAGAGGAATAACTGTTCAACCCTTTTAAAATCTTAGCTACAAATGACTAAGAGCAAAAATGTCATGATTATAAATGGGTGGGAACTGGAAGATCAGAGTACAAAGCATTTTGTACATTCCGCAAGGAGTTTCATTATCTCACCATATGCCAAGAATAGAATCAATAGGGTGTCATAGTTTACCTTGGACTTTGGTTTGTTACATTGCTGCAGAAGATACTTATAAATGTTCTAAGTAATAATGAACTCAAATGACTAAAAAGTTACAAGAGACTCACTAATGACTACGGAGAATTAAGACAAATATTAGTCTTAATTATCTGGATCCACTAAATTGTTGTCTCTACTCCTGGGACAGATACATCCGCTTGGTCCCCATGGGATGGGCAATTGTCTTCCTCCCACTTCCGACTCCAGTAGGCAGGCAGTCAGTCATCAACAATCAGATGATCCTTGGGCTGCTGCCCACTTTTCTGACTCATTTTTCTGTTGCATGTGGCCTCTGACAATGGGGCCTGGCTCCTAACAAATAAGTTACCGATGTATTGTTTTGGCAAGGTGGTAACTTTCTGGTACACTGTTTGGATGAGATTAGTACACATCTAGAATTTGTTAAATTATTTGGGGCTCAAATCTATGTTGTTCTTCTGTTTAATTGAGGACATGCTAATAAGGTCGTCTCAGCTCAAATTAAGAGAAGTTATAATGACTGACAGAGAGGGCATTTCCTGGACACTAATCACTGGCTAGGTTAAGGGCCTCAGGCAAAGTCAACAAGGCTCTTTAATGCAGCAATTAAACACCAGGAAATTCCTGACCTGAAGGTCATTGTTACCATTGCCATGGACACAGGAGAAGGAAAATACATGCACAGCTCCTCAGGAATTTTCCTAGACTGGCCACAACTATTTACCAATACCAGCTTAGAGCAGGAGACGCCCCAGTGGAGGGAGTACTTGCAAAGTGACTCATTTTGGGGACAGGAAGTGTCCTAACAGTCCTCTCCCCCAGCCACATCTCTGGAACGTCTTCAGGCCCAACCTCTTAGGCATACCAATGGATAGGCATCTTCCTCACTGCTCTAGCACTGAGATTTCAAGACTTCCACTAGATCAGGGTTGGGCAAACTATGGCCCGCGGGACCGTCGTGTCCGGGCCCAGAGCTCCTGTCCCGGGAGGCTAGCCCCCGGCCCCTCCCCTGCTATCCCCCCTCCCCACAGTCTCAGCTTGCTCACTCCGCCGCCGGCGCAATGCTCTGGGCGGCGGGGCTGAGAGCACCTGGGGCAGCACAGCGGCAGAGCCCGGCCTGACCCGGTGCTCTGTGCTGCGTGGTGGCGACGGCGGCATGGCCCAGCTCCAGCCAGGCAGTGTGGCTGTAGCGCTGCTAGCTACCAGTGCTCCAGGCAGCGCGGTAAGGGGGCAGGGAGCAGGGGGGGTAGATGGTGGTCAGGGTGGGGGAGGAACAGGGGGTTGAATGGGGGCAGGGCTCCCGGGGGCAGTCGGGGGGGGAGGGGTTGGATTGGGTGGCAGGGGGCAGTCAGGGGCAGGGGTTCTGGAGGCAGTCAGGGGACAGAGAGAAGGGGTGGTTGGATTGGGCAGGGGTCCCGGGGGGGGGGAGGCATCAGGAATGAGAGGAGGGGTTGGATGGAGCAGCAGGGGTCTGGGGGCAGTCAGGGGACAGGGAGTGAGGGTGTGTGGATGGGGCAGGGGTCCCAGAGGGGCCGTCAGGGATCAGGAGTCCGGGGGGGCAGGGGAGACAGATGGGAGGTGGGGACCAGGCCACAACCCCCTCCCCATCCGGCCCTCCATACAATTTACGAAACCCTATGCGGCCCTCAGGCCAAAAAGTTTGACCGCCCCTGCACTAGATAGACAAGGTAGGTGAGGTAATAACTTTTATTGGAACAACTTCTGTTGGTGAAAAGAGAAGCTTTCGAGGCTCACTGAGCTCTTCTTGTCTCTCACCAAGTTGGTCCAATAAAAGATATTACCTCACCCACCTTGTCTCTCTAATATCCTGGGATCGACACAGCTACAACACTGCCTACAAGACTTTCACTGGCAGCTGAACTTATATCAGAGTATAAACCATAAAGTGGCATCTCAGCAGCAGTGTACATGCCGGGCAGGAGTGGCACCTTGCTCTGTGCTCTGGGGTTGGGGGTTCCTTTACAAAAGCATACCGGACTCCCTGCCGTAGCCTCAGGGCCCCATGCTCTTCCACAGGTGCATGCTCCCTCAGACCAGCCACATGCTCCTCCCTTGTTCTGGTTGTTCACTCTCCCCTCTCCTGCTGCAATGGGAAAGGCACAGAGCTTGTGCAGCAAACTCACACTTCAAGGTACAGCTCTTTATTTGTGATTTGCACTAGTTGTAGCATCTCACTCTGTGATGAAAGGAAAGATGTTCACAGACAGCTGAGAGCAGGAAAAGCCACCCACAGCTGACACAGATGGAGAGGGGATCTTTCATAGGCGCTGGGCAGGGACAAGAGACAGGACCTCTGCTACAAGCCCATTCTGATGGACACTAATGACCCCTGGAACAGTCAGAGTGGCCTTCTCACTTGCTTACCATGGTACCTCTTCAACCACAAAGCTGAATCCAATGATATCACACTTCCCTTCAATGAGTATACCTTTTCTCTGGGTCCCCTCCAGTGAGTCCCAACAAGCTATGACCTGCTTAAAAAGCCAGGCAGGATTGTAAATCTAACACGGTAGAATATTTTCCCCTTGATTTTTTTTTCCTAAGTCAAGTGTGTCCTTTATTAGCTATTGATGAGTTACTTGATTTCCAATACTGGTCTTTACCTAACAGTTAGTGATGGCTACTGAAATCAGTGGGAAAGCAGAACCTTCAATATGAATGTTCTGTTAGCCTAGCATAGAAAAGAAGCAAGAAAAATGCTATATATTTCTAGATCAAGTGAGCCATGGATATTTAAATTTGCTTTAAATGACGCACAAAAGTCCCCAAATAGATGTGAAAGAACAACATGTGTGGTATTTGGTTCACTATGCATGACACAGTATAATGGTTCCTATCAAAGCAGAGAGTAGTGTCTTACATATTGAAGGATGAAATATGTAGGATATTGGGCAAGATTTTCAAAATTGACAAGTGATTCTGAATACTTCGGCTTTCAGGTTCCCAAGTTGAGACAACTTAATAAACCTCTGATTTTCAGAGGCTGAGTGGCTCAGCACTTTCTGAAAATCAGGCTCCTTTAAGGTATCTCAAGTTGAGCACCTAAAATCACTAGCCATGTTTGAAAATCTTGGTCGCTACCGCCCTGCCCCTCAAGCATACAGACATGTAGGTACGCACATAGTGGGAGCCTGTCCAGCAGTTGAACAACAGGATTAGGAGTCAAAGATCTAGATTCTAGTCTCCTCTGATATATTCTCCATGAGCCCCACTGAGCAAGTAACGTCTCATATTCTTTCCCCAATCTGCAAACTGGGAACATTACTCATTTTCCTAACACAGATGTTATGAAGCTTGATTTTAAATGGCTAGGAGATCTCTGAATGGAAGGCACTATAGAAATATTATGTGTACATAGCTCATACCCTCAGAACAAGTATTACAACAGGATTGACCATAAACAAATCTACTAGAAAGCATGGGTTAGGCAAACACCAACTGAAGCTAACACATTTTATCTATGCAAGATTTTTATTTTTTTTAAATGCTTCCATTCATGTATATCAGTGTCTCCTTGGAAGTCTATGTTTTGCTTCTAATCTTTACCATATGACGACAGATATTAGAGGCTCTGTATTCCACTCTTTTTGGGACTAAATCCAAACATTGATACAGGAAATTGGCAAGATGAAGTATGTGAACAGCCAAGATCAACCTGTATTTGGTCAATAAACAAATATAAGTTTATAAGCATGGTAAATTAGATTTTGTTGGGGTTACTTCTCCAGCTTGAAAATGCCAGTGATAATCATGCTTTCATCAGCTCAGAGTAATCAGATTCTGCAGTTTTAAAAGGTATTGGCAGTATTAATACTTTAAACTCTTACAAAATGCTTCTTTTACAACACAGTGTATTGCTAATAAACTCTACAGTCAATGGATCACAAAGTCAATATTCTAATGCTAACCTATACTAACTATATATAAAAAAAATAATCAAATAAAGGAAAATGACAACTACATACTTTGATCTGCAGTTATTGCAATAATTAGTTTAAAAGTCTTAAAACAGCAAATAAATGAGTTATCAGAGCTCAATCTTAGGTCTATTAAAAAAACTATTTTTTAATGTAAAAGCTTCTGACTGATGTTCAAAACCCCACTCCTCTAGATGACACAACCTCATGTCAAAGAAAAAAAAGAAAAAAAAAGGGTGTGATCCCCTGTCTGAGTTTGCATATTGCATGAAATGCCTCACTTAGTTTTTCAAGGGCGGTAACCATAATTTCCTTTACTTGCTTAATAAGTAAACATTTAACTTTGCTTCTGAGCAGTCCATATTCAGTTACAGCACTGTGCAGTGTTTAGAGAAAAAAAAAGAAAGAAAAAAGTATAATGTATATAACTGAAAAATCAGAAATGAAGACTGATAGGCAGATTAGCTGTGCAAGCTTACGTCAGTGAGAATGATTTAGAATTAACAGAAGTCATTAAATATTTGGAATGCAAAGAATGTTTTTCCCCCATGCCACAGTGCAAATATCCGGACACCGAATACACAGTCTTTTCAAAAGCCATGTGTCCAGCACCATGTTTACTACGTTACACTGTACCACAGCAATTGATTACTGTCTAAAGAAACACAATCAGTTTTCATTCCTCACTCAAAATACTTTACACATTTTATTTGAGTAAAGCACTAAAAAAAGAGAGAGAATAAGATTGAGATTTTCAAAGCTGACAGGAGGATTTAGCCACACAGCTCCTATAGACCTGAATGGGAATTGTATGTGCTAAATTTCCCACTCAGCTTTGAAAATCTCAACCTATGTTTTTTGGAGGACAGTTGATTTACACCACACACACACACTATTGTATGAAAACACAGAAATGCCTCAACCCCTCCAAAGTATCCCTGCCAAAAGCGTCATACAGAATCTCTCTTTCAAACATCAAGTGCTTTACAGAATTATACACCATTTGTATACCGCACAGGGTTCATTTCACTTTATCTGAATAATACCCACACTTTGTGTGATGCCATCAGCCATGGTAACAGCACCAGCAACATTACACAGCAGCTTAGGGTAAGAAGTGAAGGGTAGTGTATCCATTTGAGGCAACAGGAATTTAGACAGAATGCAATTACACAAAGTCAGAATTTCACCAGGACAGCACAACTAGTGCTGTTAGCCAAAAATGTCCTTGCCAAACTTTAGGTACCTTAGTCATGAAAATGGTCACTGATCTGTGTCAGAATTACAACGGAAAAGAGAATCTTAGTATACACAGGGTTCATTTTTTAAGTTTATCTTCACATTGGATCGTTCCTGGCCCAAGCTTTCAGACTTTTACTTGTCAAATTCCCAACTAGTACAATCGCAATATAAAGAGTTCAAGCTAGAGAAACTGAGGGGCTCAGAGGCTGTTTAAATGGACTCAAGAGTGTTTTACCTCTCCTGAAAATTGCTTGGGTAAGAACAGTCCCGGTTATTACCTGTTAAAAACAAACACTCATCTGATTTACAAATTTTAGAACTCTTCCCACTAGGTATTCATAATCTGCTATGGCTTAAAAGGACCAAATTTATTGGCTTTTGTTTTAAAAGTTAAAATTAGTTTCAGGCATTGCACTTGCCCCTGAATCTCCCTGCTGGAATTAACAGTTTAATAACCAAATATTTTCTAACTACAAAGAGGGGGAACTGACCAACTGACTATACAGAGGAAAATAGTGAATTTGCTTATACAAACAGAATCATGAAGTGCACAAAGATGAAAAAATGAAAGGGAAAAAATTTCTTTCACTTATAGAAATGCATGGCCCATCCATATTCAATTCAGTTTTTACAATGAAATAAAGAAAATCATTGAGAATACAAACGTATACATTACCTTTTGCTGGCTGAAATTTAAAACATCTGCATTGAATATTACATGGTATGACACTATTTGCCAAGGGCCGGTTCTAGGGCAAACGAGCAGGGCAGTCGCCTTGGATGCCAACTTCAAGGAGATTCCAGACCACTGTACCACTCTGCTCCCCCCCTCTTAATCCCCCGTGTTGGCTGTTGGTTGGGGAGGTTTTCCACCCCGCCAGCAAAACAGCTAGGGCTGCACCTACACAAGTCTGTTTCCGTAGTACCGTGCAGTGCCTTTTATAAATACAGTATGTGCACTAATATTTAAGAACAGTGACATTTCATCCAGCAATGTGTCACAGGTTCAGCAGAGAATGTTGCAGGGAATTCCACATCGATTGTCAATTGACCAAACAGACACCCACCAAAGACACAGCAAAACACTTTTAAGATTCTAGTCAAGAAAAGATGGAAAGACACATAATAAGCACATCTCTCTCATTCCCTGGCTATGGGGGAGGTAGTTTTTTGGAAAACGGGGTTAGCTGATATTTTTCTAAATGTTACATGTAAGCAGACTTGTACGGAAACATTATCGTTGGGGAAGACCATAATGAGTCCATCATTTTGTTAGCTTAATTATTTCTGGAAAAATTGGTTTTTGTTTGTTTTTAAATAAGTGTCAGAAGAAGCCCTTTATGACACTGCCTGTAAAAAAAAATCCTGAGTGTTATGAATACGGACTAAGCATTTATGTATAACAGAGATCAACCTGCTGTGCAGGATTTCAAAATAAATACAGCACTGAAGGAATTTCCTCTCCCAAAATGATAGCAAAAAGTTTCAGATTCTGCTATAAAAGTTATAATATAAACGGAGTTAATACAATACTCTAATGACCCCATTAGAATCTGAACTAAGAAATGGTACTAATTGTTGCCAGACTACATCAACATCATTTGCTGCCTATTATACTTTTATTCAAAAGACCATTACAATTCAGGTTTAAACTCTCCTCCAAGAGCTCCTGTGATTAACAGAAATTACCGGACTCTTCAATTAAAGCAGATTGCATGTTATTGGTTCACAGTTTTTTGTATCTCCAGGAACAAGACATCACAGCATGCCTCTAAATTACATTTTACTATGATGTATTAGAAATGCCATCCATAATTTTAGACTTCACATATCAAGCATCCAAAGGATCTTTAAAAGGAGCAGTTTCTTGAACTTCAGACTGGTTGCAGTTCAACCATCATGTGTCCCTTTTGTAAAATGTCATGATGGGGGTAGGTTGGAATTTCCGTCATTTACGTAAATATAAGTTAATTTTTCTTTTTAAATCCATTGAGGAAAAAATTAACTCAGTTCAACTTAAAACTGAACTTACATCAACAACTTATGAAAATACTGGGCACCAGAAACAGGTCATTTTTAAATTTGTTTAATATATAATTATGATAATTATGATAACATACTGTACTCTGGATTGCAAAAGCCAATAATATATTGTAGGATCAAAGGGAATTTTACAAACCATAATTAATTCCATCTCAACAACCCTCTAAGTTTGGTAAAATGAGAAGTTGTCTCAGAGTGCAGGTTCACGCAATGAATCAGTAGCAGCAGAAATGGACGTAGACCCCAGGAATCCTGACTCTTTCCCTGCCCCCTTCTCCACAAGTTACACAATGCCACCTGAAGAATATTTTTTAAAATCTCAGTTACAAGACCTAGGACAATTCACATTTTAAAATAAACTATGTTTAAATATAAAGGTTGCATACAATGTTTTTAACCTTAATAATGTTTGTGATGTGTTTGGGGATATTTTAACAGTTTTATCTATTGCTAATTAGATAAGCATTTTCTGAATACGCAACATATTACATGAATACATTCATTTAGTCTATAAGAGGATCTTCCAGACTTCGTAGTCAACGTTATTTCTTAAGTATGGCAATGTGCGTGGCACTGTATAAATCCTTGTCCTAAGGAGCATAGAATCTAAACAAGGGAGACAAATGCTCTGGGAAGCTCAAAAGTAGAGCTGGATGAAAATCTCTCAACAGAACGGATTACAAGGCTGCGCACTGGAACGCATGCACGTACTTTAGTGTTGATTTTGTTGACTCCCTTTTTACAGGCATGTTGCTATTTTGATTCAACTGTCCAAAAATTAAACCATTTACTCTTCCTAAGAGACAATATTTAAACTGCCCTGGCAGGTAGCTCTGATGGAGCATTAGCCTTGCTTGATAAGGAAAACAGTTTTTACCACTATCCTGTCACCCCACATGTGCACTGAGAAAGCATTTCCAAAAGTAACAAATGCACATCATCTCTACACAGCTGAGTCAATGAGTGTCCAAAAGGAACATAGATCAGACAAGATATACAGTGTTCCATTCATAACCTTGTTTGTTAGAGAGAGATACTGCCTCTTCAAATGGATGTTTGACAGCGCCCCTGCTGAGTGATTTGGGCATAGTGTGTCTCTTCATATTGATTTTTCAAAAGTACAGAAGAACTTCTAACTAGGCCACAACTGCACACTCTCTCAACCTCCTAATATTGGAAATTCTACCATACAACCAACTCCTAACTTGGAGAAGGGGGAGGGAATTTTTGTGCCTTTCATGGTGCCATGAGGATCCTTCCCACACATCCTCCCCCCAGGGTCCCCGCTAGAAGATCCATGCACATAGTGCAGTGTCGCCTTCTTTCAAACAAGAAGGTTTGGATGTGAAGCTGCTCCTTAAAAATTAGAGAGTTCATTTAGGACCTATTCCTGCAATCCTACCCTGCTGGTTAAGGAAGAGGAGTTCAAAGCCTGTGTACTAGTGAAAAATTACCCTGCATCTGCAACTAATTTAAAGATTCGGTACTTATAATCCAGATCAGCCAGATTTTAACAACTGTATTTTAACCCCATTAAAATATTTTGATTAAAACAGCATCAAACCAAAGTCAACTGTAAAACAATCCAACCCAACTGCAAAAATCTCTTATTCACTACAGTACATGCAAGTAAAATACTATTTTTTTAAATGTATCAATTTCTCTCTGATGGCCATACACATAAGCCAATCAATAAATATTGGACACTCAGAACATGATTTCACCCCTCTAAATGGGAGCATATTAATATGGATCTTATAAATCTTATAAAAATTCAGCTGAGTTTTTGCCAGGTACACAGCAAAAATACATGCCAATATATGTAAGCTCAGAGTTGCTGCTCTTTATGTAATTAAAAAAAAGCTCTAAAAATGTGCAAATTACAGACACTTCCATTTAAAATACTGGTTTGATTGTACTAGTTCTCATAAAATACAGCAGTGCACAAAACTAATTTTTCCCCTGCAATGTTTCTTTCTGTCTCCAATGGATTTAGTGTTCATGAGAGATGCCAAATTGACAGCCCTGGGATGCAGCTCCACTAGGAAAATTAGTATCCCTCTTTCAGCAATGGTGTAGCTGCCCCTTAGATTGGAAGTGTTAGTGGAGACATGGCTCAGGCGATTTTACCCCCTTGTCTTGGAAACCCGCTCAGGTTTTCATTACAAAATGACCAAACAAAAAAAGCAGCTTGAGAAGCCAGTATACACTAGAGCTCAGATCACTGCTTAAAAACGAGGTACTGATTTTCCTAGCATGGACAAGACTATGTAACTGGGTAGGCTACGCTCATGTCCTGTGATCCCACACAGTCTTTTACGTCTCTTGTTTGCGAACACATAACCTCTATGTGATTTATTAATAGCATCACTACCATCACAATCCATGCAACAGCTCTATCTACAACGTTCTTCAGATGTCAGCCCGTTCTCCCGGGAGATCACTCACCCTCCTAAGATCGCTTTTCCCTCAGTTCTGTTAGCGTTTCCCACTCTGCACTGCCTTCCAGTGCTTTTTAACTACCCCTCTCAGCTGATGGGACAATTAGCTCCTTAGCACTATCAGTCCACAGGCAGATTAGGTAATTAAGTACTCCAGTCCTCAGTAAAGTCTGCTCTGGGGAGAAATAATCAGAGCTTAAAGTGACCAGAGTTCTGGAACATCGGTTAGCTCTCAGCACTCTGTTACAGGTCATATAGACCAAAGAATATTTTCCTTTCACTGCCAGGCTGGGCCACTCAGGGAGATCTGTGTTAGCAGAGACCTGCACCTGCTATAGGACTGGGCCCCTGTTCAGGAATTGAACTATCAACGTAGAAATAAAAGGGCTTTCTTTCCCATTATCAATATGAGAAGAATTTTGTACAGAAGGGAGCATTTAAGGATTGTTTGCATGTTCAAAACCAGCTATATTTTTTTAAGTGAAATTCTGAAAGTAAGTTATTTTTCCTCTCCCCTTCATAAAACCTGATTGTTGTACAGAAGCTCTCCTATCAAAAGGATCATATGATTTTTGGCACAAATACAGCACAGCACATGCACAGCCCTCCTATCAAGGCCTTGGGCATAGTATCACTGTCAGCTGGACTGATCCACAATTGACTTTCAACAGGCTTGGACACAATTTTCTTTCTAAAATCTATTATACCATCCAACAAGTTAATTATTGATGATTCTAACCCTTTTACATAAAAGTATTTGTGCAAGGTACTTACTGCAGTCATTGTGGGTTGTGCGCGTTTGGCCATTTGTTTTAATCAAAGGTTGCCTCAAATAAAATTGTAAAGTGGCCTCTGCAGAAACATTTCATTCCCCTGACAGTTCTGAATGAAAACAAGAAATGGCTTGTGTGTCTTGGGGCAGAAAAGAAGCCACATCTCTTCTAGCATCCTGATTTAAGTAACTCAATTTTACTGCTTTAGCTTAGTCTCTGAAGAATATTAATCTGATTTATGAAACCACAGCCACACAAATTTAAAGAGCTGGTAATGTGTGATCACTTAAGGGCCAGGATGAAAGACAAGTACAGAGCACTATACATTGTCTCTAAAAAAGTTACTTTGCTTTGTGTCATGAGTTGCTACTACAACCCATGTACCGGGGCTTATATAATATAAATATAACCATATTGGGGGAAACAGATTTAGCTGTTCCCTGACACAGTTAAAGCAAAACTCAATTTTGTACCAAGAATGAGACAGTAAGAGCATCCTTGAGCCATGCTCAAGCACATCAGGGTTTCCTTTGCCCTGCAAAAATGGAATAATATTTTAACAGTGCCAGGGCACACCTATAGTGTAACCAGGGGTCTTGACAGTCAAACTTGTAGTGCTAAAGGGACATTAGCATGTAGGTTTAATTTAAAACATGACTGTGAACCGCTATTGCCAATCACAACACACTTTAAAAGTGATCTCGTTCAACGTGAAATATAGTTCAAAGTGATGAACTTCAAATAAACAAATGCATTTAAATCTGGGTAAAGAAAGCCCTTGAAACAGTTCCAATAAGTAAGGGATCCAAATACTGTAGCAATGATTTTTTTTTTTAAGTCCCATTCTACATACGTACTCTGTATTGTTTCTTAAAAACCAGAGGGAGCTGGCACAGGTGTGAGGTGAAGAGCTCTCTGAGATCCTCTAGAATGCCTATTTTTCCTACTTTTCATCATCCCCTCCTTCAAAGGTCCTGTTACTACAGCAACCTTCTAACTTAGGCAAATGTCTCTCCCTCTCATAAGTACTGATATGGTCCCCATGATCCTAGTATCTGAGTGACTCACAATCTGTAAAATATTTATCCTTCCAACACCCCTGCATGATAGAGGAGTACTATTAGCCTCAGGTTTCAAAGGGAACCCGAGGCACAGAGATGTTAAGTGACTTGCTTAAAATCACACAGAAATTCTGCAGTAGAGAAAGGACTTGAAGCCAGGTCCTCCCAAGTCCTAGAGTAATACCCTAACCACTCGACCATTATTCCTCGCAGTATAGGCACCGTCTTTTTCCTGAAATACTTCCTACTGGTATCACTGGTGCAACTCTACTGATGGTAGAAACAGTGGGACCTCTCTTGAAGAAAAGTTCCAGGTGGCTGCCACTGTGAACTATCCAATGCCTTTTAATATTTGACCTTTGCTATTGGGGTACAGTCTCTTTAGATATGGTGGTTTAATTTTATTGGGTTTTCTTGTGGGAAAAGTCTAGGTCTTTGAAGTGGTGTCTGCATTTTGCTCCAGAGGTAGGGAGATTCGTGGTCATGTTGTTTATATAGCAGCAGCACTATTTATCTTTTCTTGCCCTATGAAAAACAAATATTAAAAAAAAAAAAAAAAAAAACTAAGCATCACATCTGAAAAGATCTTACCCAGTAGCAATGCTCAAACATATAAAACCAGCACAAGCAATTTTCTAAGAGGAGAGTCACTATTCAGAATTTATTTTTTTTACTTGGTCTTCAAGCAATTTGTACCTTGGAACCATATTTGTATCAGCAAAAAACTTGCAATCTTAACATAACTCTGTAGCATTCTGAGAATACACTGAAATGTGTAAGATACATGCAATATACATTTCTGCCTCTGGTTTACCTGCATTGATAATTCAACTTCTACAGCAGATTTCCATATTTTAAAGTTTAGAATATACTTTTGTGCATTACAAAAACATTATTTGTAATATTTGTTGGCAGGTGGAATTTAAAAGAAGTATACAGATCGGTTTCCTGAATTTCCCTCCCAATATAACAAATTTATACTTTGAAATGTTAAGCAAGCTTCATTTAAAAAAAAAAAAAAGTAAGGATTATGTTTGCCTTTCCCTTTAAGGACACTTTTGTTGGTTCCTTTCACTATCCATTTTCCTTCCCAAAGTTCAAGTAATGATGCAAAATTAGTGTCTATGGTGCAAACAAGCTATAAAGAATACCATCTGCTATTCTGTAACTCATGTTCTACGCAATGGAAAAATCTAAAGCTTTGTGAGTGCCCAGTTCCCCACTAGCTGGTGTCAAAAGCAAATAAACAGCAGATTAAGATCATGTCAATAACTAATTCCACTAAATCACTAATTCTGTTTTCTAACTGCATTATCGAGAGACTTAACCATTGCCAGAGTGCGAACTGCCATTCAGATTAAAAGCTATGTGATCAGAACTACTGTTTTATATACGAGAAACAGGACACACACACACACTCACTCTAAGAAGCCTATTCATCACTACAGCAACATCTCAAACAAAGGTGGAAGCCAATTCATGGAGTCATATTCTTCAAAGGAAAGAGCATGAAGGGTGCTTTCCGCCTGTATCCGTGAGGGGGTTGTGTATTTGTTTTTGTTATTAAATAATTTTATTCCATTCACTGATTGTATTTTGATCAACACTGTTCATGAGCCCAGAGCAGCGTATAGACACAATGTTAATTAATTAAAAATATATAAAAATACATTGTGTGAATTCAGTTATAAAACGCTGACAGTGCCCTGAACTGGTTAATTTTTTTTCTATATCAGAGTAGGGTAACACCATATCTATGTTGACACTATCTTTTTTAAGAAGAGATATTTCATAGTAGCTCCTCTCCCCCGTCCATCCCCCCCAAACACACACACGTATATGCACTAGCAAGCAAAATCAAACCTACATATAGTTACCCTGTGCAGAGGACACTGAATAGGAAAGAATCTGTCCCAACAGTGAACATTATAATGGTGGGAATTTAGATAGAAAATTTTCTTTTGGGTGGGGAAAGGGCACCCTTATATAGCACTTTCCCCTTCTCCATTCACTTCACTCCATAGGAGCGTCATGATTTTGTAAATGTTAAGAAAACCTGCCTGAGACAGTAAAATAATTCTGAATTGTGTACCAATCAAAGGACAGTCTCAGATTCCTCTCCACTCCCCACCATATAAAAAGAAAAGTTACTTTAGTCACGTGAGGGAAGAGATTGATTTCTGATTTCCCTTAAACCTCCAAACTACAGAAGAAGAAAGAAGAAAAAAACCAAAAACAAAACCCCCACAATCATAAACTGTCAAAACTCTACTGAAAGAGTGGCTCTCACTCACGACTTCAGTCCCGAGCATGCAGAGCGGGGCACACACATACAAGCAGCCACTCTGCATGCACTGTGTCTGTTCAGCACCAATCCCAAAATCTACACTCTGAACTTGGAAATACCGCAAGCTGCTATTTCAGTGTGAAAACACCATCCTTCCCTTCTGGCTTTAAAGTTGGGGTGGAGGGCCTTGGGTATTCTGAAACCCAACACACAGCTTCAAAAATGAAAAGAAATGGCTCATGGGACTTTTATTTTGAGGGAAGATTAGGCTGACAAGGTCCCTTAAATAATGGTGGGCAAAGGATACAATTATGAATTAAAATGATTAAAGAAAGGTATCTATTCCAATAACTGAAAAAGATGGGTCAATCCTGTCATGAGGAGACCTGCTAGAGATCCCCTTGCACAGCCAATGATTCTACAGTTCTAGACAAACAAGAGAAATCTTTGTTCAATTCACTGTTAAGCGAATATTTTCTTTGGTTTGAAATTATTCAGCCATCACTGACCATTAACCGCTAATAGATTTTTAACAGCTTGTGATTTCTATAACCTTTTTTCTCCCAAGTTGAAGAGCATCTACCATACAATCCAGCAGCATTTCGGGTGAAGTGGAGGGGGCTGAAGACCTTGTAAGGAGGGGATAGCCTAAGAGTATTCTTACCCTGTGCTAATTTTTGGAAAATACATGTCATTCAACGCAGTTTGGTTTGTAAGCTCAAATGCTCACATGGAATGATCCAAAATCTGATCTTAGATATACCACTATAAATCTAAAGTACTTCTATTTACTCTGATTCACCTTGGATTTATACCTATCCAATAAAGAGGAATTTGACCAAATGGATCTACTGATTAGGGCAGGGAACTTGGAATTCAAAAGTGCTGATTCTATTTCTACCTCTGCCATTGATTCATCATAGGGTAACTGATGTTAACCAACATAGGTTGGTTAAGGCTGTTTGTACCTCTCATTACTAGGCTCTATAATACGTGTAAAACCAACCGTCCCCACAAGGGGTGCTGATGCTCAATTAATACTTACCTCCTTTGTAAAGCACTTTGAGATCTACTGATGAAAAACACTATGTAAGAAGTAGGTATTAATACTTTTAAAGTGTTTTGGATGACAGGTACAATACAAGTGCCAAGTATTAAGCAACTGATTGAGGTGGATTTTCCATGTGAAAACAGTGAAAGATGAAACTTGGAATCCAAAAGGTACCTAAGAAAAGTGAGTGAAGAAAAAAATCAGAGTAGGATATGAGGCAAAAAAATAATTCTGTCTTCAGCTGCATGTTATCTTCAATGTACTGTACACTAAACAAAATGACTTTCCTGGTTTTATCAGCATTCCTGTAATAATATAATTTGTGTGTTAATTAGGTACAGTGATATTAGTGACTCATGAGCAGTGAGTTTATTGTATCTAAGTAGAGGCATTCATAATCAAGGTGATTTGCAATACATCAATATTTCACATGATAAAGTGAAAGTTATTATTGTACATCCAAACAAAATTACCTGATCCCTGCTGTATTTTGTTTTCAAAGGTTTATAGCCATTATGTAAACAAAGAGGCTTTCTGATTTCTTAATTATCAGCATTTCTTATTGCCACTACTTCTTTGCATTCACTAGTTAAGGCTCACAACTTGTGTAACAAATAGTGGATGCAGATATCAAGGTCATCAGTGGATCCTGAATTTGTGATCTTCAAAACCAAGACACAATTGTCTTCCCACTTGAAGTGCAGGAGATCTACTTTACTTGTAAATAAGCAGCAGGCTTTCATGAGCTCTGTGAAGAGCCAGTAAAGGAAAACATGCCCAATGCACAAAGCCAGCATATACTATTTGGAAGAGTAGTTATCAATGGTTCACTCTCAAACTGTATCTAGTGGGGTCCCACTGGGGTTCAGCTTGAACAATGGAACGCAGAGCATGCTTATAACATTTGCAGAGAACATCGACCTGGGAGGGGTTACGTGCACTTTACAGGACAGGATTAGCATTCAAAATGTCCTTGACAAGCTGGAGAATTGGTCTGAAATCAACAAGATGAAATTCAATAAAAAGACCAGTGCAAAGTACTCTGTTTAGGAAAGATAAATTGAACATACATCTCCAAAATGGGGAATAACTGTCTAGGTGGTAGTACTGCAGAAAAAGATCTGGGAGTTATAATGGATCACAAATTGAATAGGAGCCAACAGTGTGATGCAGTTATGGGAAAAAACTAACATTCTGGGGTGTTTTAACAGGGGTGACCTATGTAAGACATGGGAGGTAACTATACTGCTCTACGCAGCACTGGTGAAGACTCAGCTGGAGTACTGTGTCAAATTCGGGGTGCCACACTTCCATCTGTCCATCTCCTTATTAAAGGAAGTCCAGAGGAGAGCAACAAAAAGGATAAAAGATTTTGAAAAACTGACCTATAAAGGTGAAAAACTAGGTATGTTTAGTTTTAAGACTGCTGTGGGGAAGAGTCGGACCTGATGACAGCCTTCAAATATGTTAAGGGCTGTTACAAAGAGGACATTGATCAATTGTTCACTTACGATAGGACAAGAAGTAATTGGCTTAATCTGCAGCAAGGGAGATTTAGATTAGATATTGGGGGGGAAATGTCTAACTATAAAGATAGTTGAGACTGGAACAGGCTTGCAAGGGAGGTGGCGGAATTCCTGTCATTGGAGGTTTGTAAGAACAGGTTGGACAAACATCTGTCAGGGATGGTCTAGTTATACTAGGTCCTGCCTCAGCACAGGGAGCTGAACTAGATGACCTCTCGAGGTCCCTTGCAGCCCCTACATTCCTGGGATTTACTGGTCCTAAAAGCATTTGTACTGGTCTATTAAAAAAGCATATTCAGCCCAGAGATCACAAGATATCAGCCCTTAAAAAAACCACAACACATTGCTCTGATTACTATCTTGTTCCTCCCCCCATCCACCCACACTTCAATTGTGACAACTGTAGCACCTTCTTTTTCCCTGTTAGCTCTTAGATTGAGAGTATGTTACATCATTTGACCACTGGAGTTCTGAGCTCTCAGATTGTATAAAGCAATTGTTTCTACCTCAAGCAATTCTCAAGGTAGCAGCTGCTAGGTCAGAATTGATGTGGAAAAAGTACTCATGATGGTCATGAGAACTGTGTGATTTTAAGGGCAGGTATCTTGTGACTTGCCAGGAATACAATGAATGCTTTACACCAGTGTGAAATCTAGTATTCCAAGCTTTCTGTACAGTTAAGACACCAATCTTGCAATCTGATCTGCACAGGACCACCCAGGAAATGGTGTGGCATGGCACTGACTTCAATGGAACTCCCAACAGAAAGCTCTGCCCACCCTGATTAGGTTGTAGGGATAGGGGTCTAAAATGCCTACTGGTATTTAAAGACACATTGAATATTAAAAACACAGTGATTGACTTTTGCAAGTTGTCAACCAAACAATCTCTCTGGTAAAAATCCCTTTGTGAACACAAATCGGGACGGCAAATGGTTAGCTGGCAAGATGGCACTTTAAACAGAGAAGAGTAGCAAACTGCACGGGCAGCACTCCGCACATTCACTTGCATGGAACTGCAGCGTCATCAGCTTCAGAAAGGAACAGATTGCTGCAGTTTTACCACATATGTCACAGATGGGAGAAACCTAATAGAGTCCATCTAGAAACAAATGCAGGATCTTAGCCTCAGAGGAGGATATATTAGATATTAAACTGACAACAGATGCCACACCTGGAGGGTCACTTCCACGTTGTTTTTTCTTACAAAGCATCTTCAAAAGGAGACTGGAGATGAAATTTGTTTATACACACACATATATACACACACAAAAGAGTCCCCTTAAGATAAAAAGTCAGTGAAAAACATTTTCCTGGCAGTTACATAAAAGGCTTTGGAGAGTTTAGTTTTACATTCAGAGAGAGAGAGAGAGAGAGAGACCTGGCACTTTTAATCATCCTCAACTTGACAGCAGCCAGTCAGTGGTTCTGTTATCGAAGCCCCACAGCTTGTATTCTCAGACTATGAAGTGTAAGATACAGGGTATTAAAGAAAGCCCTCTAATATTAAAAAGACAGATTCTTGCTGTTTAGTGCAATGTACCAACCACTGTAGCTCTATCTTTTCTTTCAAGTTTGGCTTCCCCGGGGGTTGATTTATTTTAAAAAGGCGGGGGGGTGGGGGGGAGGAAGAGAACCACACACAAAAAACAGTCAGGATTTCCTAGGATTAACTGGTAGCCTGGACAACTCCTTCCCTTTTAAACTAATCAGTCACTTTTCTGGCAAAAGCAGGGAGTCCACAACCCTTCGACCCTTGGCATTTAATGCTTGTTTAAAGGTTTCAGCCTTCATAAAAACAAGAGGCCACACTCAAACATAACTCACCAGTGACCAATTAAGCAACTCCCATGTGCCTGTGTTCAAAACTTCAGTCTGATTAGACATACTATTAGGCACAGATTCACCATTTCTGCCACTGCTTGATTCAGCTCAAGGGGCTGATGTTTCTATCCCAGAAGTACTTGAAGGTGGTTGCCCAAAAAGATGACTTAGTGGAGAGTAGGAAGGACATAAAGAGAAGATTCAGCTTCACAATTACAGTACATATTATAACGTCACTGTTCAGTAGGTTCAATTAATTCTTCAGTTGGATTTACTCTACAAAGAGGTGTAATGTACTTTACAATTCTTTTTTTTTTTTTTTTTTGCTTTTCACAACTCTGGATTTAAACCTAACAAAGATTTGATTCTGCAAACGTGGTTTGTCTTAGTCCTTTCTGGAGCCCCATTGACTTCAGTGGGGCTCCCTTTGCAGAATCAGGGCCTCAGGCTGAGACTATCCACAGTAGTTATAACAGCTATCGTTATGACTGCAAACGTATCCATTCTAATCCTCTTTTTCATATGATCTCAATCTTCCCAAATAGTTCCCTTTTGGGCCGAGATGTTCCATTGCTTAGTGTCTGCTCAAACATGATTTTGCAAAGTGTGGAAGTGTAAAATTAGAACACAGTCCCCTCACTTAGAGCAATGAGTGGTTGTACATGTAACTGATGGCAACATTGGTGCTTCTGCCAATAATTTTGTGAATAACTTGTAGCAGTTCTCTGCTCCCTTCACATAGTCTTCTATAGCACACTTTGTGGGGGCACCTGGGTGCAATTGCTAGTAGTAGAGAGTGCACAAGGCAAAAAAAAAGAAAACAGCCATTTCACCTCTTCATTCCATATGAAAAATGAATGGTGTCAGGTCAGCTGCTGCCACATTTGCTCCGCTCTCCATTCTACAATTTCTATAGGCAGATGGTGAGGCAGGAGGCCAGACAGAGGCATTGTATGACTGGACATAGCGCTGTGTACACTACCACTTATGCCGTCAAAACTTACGGCATTCACAGGTGTGTTTTTTTCACACCCCGTAGTGACATACGTTTTGTCAACATAAGGGGTAGTGTAGACACGGCCCACGTCACCTGACCTAAAGCAATAAGACACTGAAAATAAAAGGTAAACTGAGGAAGGGGGAGAGGGAACAAATGTGAAGGACAGCTGAAACTTCCTTTGGCATTACTTGGTATTCCAAGTAATGCACCAATTTTTCCAGATACTTTCCTCATGATGATTCCCCTTCCCCAAATCAGGTATTCAAAACATCTAACAACTTTAGCCTCTTCCCCAGACATTCCTCTCTGCTCACTTTCCACATGTCACCTCCACTATTTCATTTTACATCCGTTGCAGGGGGAGTCTAACTTTCACCCCTCGCTTAGTACGTGAAGGCTGGACCCTACAGGGACTTATGAGTCCATCAATTATTACAGGTCTTGTCATGTTTGTTGCTGCATTCCTTCTTCCCATTATTTTAATTTGTCCTAGGTTCCTTGTACTTGGGATTATTTCCAGTAAGAAACAACCAATTTTTAGTCTTCATAAGAGAAGTTCCATTTCCTCTACCCTGCCCCCACTGGTGGGTTCCCAAAGGCAAGTTTTCAATTCACTTATTTAAAAACAAATAGGAATCATAACCAAATTGCAGATAGGTTCAGCAGAATCAAACAGCACAGAAATATTCAGGAGGAAGAATAGATCAAACTAGAGTTGAGTCTATTTGAAATCCTGCCTTTAGGGAGCTGTATGTTAAAATATTATCAGAGTAAGAGGATTCATTACTACTGTCACAGTTCAGGGCAACTGCACCTGTATTCCTCCTCTATGGTCCAGCAAGCAGGGCCGGCGCTTCCACTAGGTGACCCTAGGCGGTCGCCTAGGGCAGCAGGATTTGGAGGGCAGCATTTTGCCATCCTTGGCGGAAATTCGGCGGCGGGGGGTCCTTCCACTCCGGGTCTTGGGCAGAAATTTGGCAGCGGGTCCTTCACTCGCTCCAGGACCCACCGCCGAAGTGCCCTGAAGAAGCGGAGAGGAAGGATCCCCGCCGCTGAATGCTCAGAGGAGGAGTGCTGCTGCCTAGGGTGGCAAAAACCCGGCGCCGCTCCTGCCAGCAAGGGCACTCACTCTAGGCTCCTGAGCCGTCATTTCTCTTGGACGAAGAAGACCCAAGTCTCTCTCTCTTAAGACCAGCATATTTCCAGGCTGAAAAGTAACCTGCCTACGCTGTGAATTCCCCAAAAGATAGACTGCCTAGGAAGCCTGTTTCACTTCTCTTGTCCGAGATGGTACACAGTACCATTGCCAGAGTTAAGTTACCACACAACCCTTTCTAAGCGAGCATGTTTATTCTTAACATAAAAGCATTAAAGAGAAAATCTTTTAAAAACAACAAAAGAACCTACACACATGCTAATAAGTTTACCAGAGATCAACCCTCACTCTAACAAGGGCTCTCCATGGTGATTAGTCCTTCACACCCCACACAGGGTTTTTTACTGGTGTATTTTCATCACAGCTCAGAACCAGCACTCAAGTCTTATGGGGCCTCAGTGGGCCAACGAGCTTCCAACCATTCTCCAAACATTGGGGCCTCCTGGGACCAGAGGTCCTGTCTGTCGTCTAGGTCAGAAAAAAGGCCCCGAGTCCGTTTTAAACTATGGCTATTAACCAAAAATCCTTTGTTTATTGGTGCCTGGAGAATCCACTATGAACTAGTAGATGCAAGCCTCTCTCCAGGTGGTGCTAGTTCTCCAGAGGGTTTACAAGCTGAGTGAACTTGCCTAACCACCTCGGATTGCTCTTAGTTTCTAGAGGGCTGTGCTCTCCCTCCCTCATGGAATTACATATCCTCCCTCAACAATATATCAACATTTGCATTTTAATACAATGAACTCCTAAAATACTTAAAATTAATACAATAAGGTTTCATGCAATTCAACACCGTTTGTCAAGGATATTGTCGTATCTGTCACCACCACCACCAATCATCATCCACAATCTCTTTTAGGGGTAAGTTTCATGGGGTCGAAGAAGTAGCAGCAGATAGGTGACTAGTGACTTACTAAACCTGAGACCCATGCTCAAGCAAAGCATGATTCCATTTATTTGGGCGGTTGGAACTTAGTGAGGCACTGTTGCCTAGTGGCTGGAGCACTGGACTGGGACTCAGGAGACCTGAGTTCTGTTGCTGCTGGGAGACCTTGAGCTAGTCACGTCACCTATCTGTGCCTCAGTTTTTTTATCTGTAAAATGGGGATGGCACTGACCTCTTCTGTAAAGTACTTTGACATCTACTAATGAAAAGTTCTGTATACAAGCTAAGTACTTTTACTAAAATTCTGGGCTGCAGCTAGCAAGAAAGTGGGAAAAGGGATGGATCAAAAGACATCACTGTGGGCTTAATTTAGCACCATTTAAATCAATGGGAGTTTTGCCACTGACTTTAAAATGGACCAAGACCCAGCCCTATACAAGCAACGTACCAAACAGCACAGACAGCAATCTTAAGGTGACCTTTACGTCCTGCTCACTCCCAAACAAAAAAGCAAGTCACTTGTGGATGGGGTAGAATCTTGGGCAAAATGAAGGACACAGCCAGAAACATGAAATCATAGAGTAGCCTATGTGTACAAGGGTTAAGCCACAGAGTCCATGCTTGACTGCCTAAAATAAACCACAGTGCCAAAAGAATTCATTTTGCTGTTTCCTCTCCAGCTGTAATTGATGATCTCAGTAGCTTCCTACACAGAAATCACAATTAGCTTAAGTTCAATGAAGACGAGGGCAGAAATTAAGGAATTTTTAATGGAAGAAAATGTCACATATTAGTATCCTCACTCTCTCAAAACTGTTTGGCTCTGATAGTCGTGATGGATTTTTGGCTTTTGCATTAAGAGACCAACAAAAAAAGGCAGAAGAAATATAGATTTCATCACTTGGTGTAGGAGCTCTTACTCACTAATACAATTTCACTGTTTACAACCCTGGACATGGAAGCAATTAATGAATAAATGACTGTGCAAACAAAATACCAGATAGTGTTTGTAGGGGAGGGAAGTCATGTGGGTGGTTCAGATTGGATTTTGAATCAATTAGGAAAAAAGATTTGCTAGAGAGATTAAACGGGCACAAAGATAAACCCTTAGAGCTACTTGGATTTAAATTGGAGGAAGAAGAAAGTTGTTTTTATTTTTATAAACACATTCTCACAAATCATTCTGTCATTGTAATAAGCATGTCTCCTTTCATCTCACTTCAAAGGGGCTAAGGCAGAGATTCATTCATATTCTGCATGTATCTGCTTCTATCACACTCTGGCAACTATACTTCCTGCATACAGGAATTCATTCCCCAAAGGTGTGGAATTCCCTCATCCCCCATTGTAAAAATGGCTCAATCCTGCTCCGACTGAAGTTGAGGACATTCAAATAATCAGTCCCAGAGTCACTATAAAACACCATTCAGGAGCTCCCTCTAACTGGCAGATAGGAATACATTATCAGAAAAGCACTAGATACTTCTTCCTATTTGGTTAGCTGAAAGTCACACAGCACATGCTTCATTCCCCATGAATATCAATAATTCCAGAAGCTAATGCTAAATTCCTCACACCTGGGGGTTAGCCAATATGAACAGATGAAATACATTTTTCCCATTATTCCTTATGGCAGCGAACCAACCACACACAAAAATGTAAACAGAAGTTGTGAAGCTGATCAAAAAGCTTGCTACAAAACAAGATGATCAGATTAAGGAAGAATCGCCACTGTTAATATCTTCCATTTGCGCCGCTTTTTCATATCCATTCACCCCAACACAGTATGCAAATCATACATACAGGAATCAGTTCTTCTACGCCACTGAAGTACAAAGTCACAGCTATTTCACACTATACAACAAATCCTCATCACCCAGTTCTTGTACAGAACTTTTCATCAGTAGATCTCAAAGCACTTCACAAAACGTGATCTTAGCGATATTTGAGTGATATTTATGCAACTGAAACTACAGGGGGATTTATGTAGACAAAAGGTAATTATTCAAGCCAGAATTTATCCAGGGAACTTGTGATAACACTTAATCTTGAAAAAAAAAAAAAAAAAAAGTCCAAGAGATATTTTAAAGCAAGCTACCTCCAAAGAGCACAGAATACTCATGACCATGATGTCTGTATTGATTCTGTAAAAAGGGGCAAGAACGGCTTCTAATTAACTGCTCAATATCACTTCCGGAAGCAACCTGGGTTTTCCTTGGCTTGGCTCTCATCCAAATACTGACCAGGCTTAGCCATCCTTATATTGTAAGACATGACATCCTACCATATTGGCATGGCCATGTCCTGAAAAATTATCCACTCATCTATGGTGAATAGGAAACTTTGTCATCTGAGCTTATCCGGTGCCCTTGCTGTTGTATCAAATTGACAAGAATCCGGTCTTTTTCACTGATGTCTGCCCATATAGTTCTAAGCAGCAATAGCGGACTAATTTCTTACACATTTCAGTCTACTGCTACTCTCGAAAAACCTGTGTAGTGATCAAGAAAGCAAAGATCAGCAGCAGTGTGTGTGGTTGAAGGGGCTTAAATATACATTCTCAAAGAAAACTACAAACATTTTAATCTTAGTTTCCTTAGTATGACTGCTCCTAAATGAAAAAATCAGGGGTAATACATGGATCCTAATGAACACCTAGTTATCTTCTGTTCAACTTTTCCCTTCCCTTGCACAGGTACTGAGGGGAAATCTACAGGGAGAGGCTTCCTGTGTGTAGTTTTGGGAAGGTCAGACCAGGGATGAGCTAAACTCCCAGCTGGGGTCATTTTGCTTCCTAAGTTAATGCAAAGTAAACTACATTATTAAGCAAAAACTAGCGCTTGAGCAACAGACCCTACTAGGTGATTTTTTTGGCGGGGAGGGGGGGACAGCTTTTTCCTAGCAGTTTTAGATAGAACTTTTCTTTACCCTTTCACAAATGACAATTGATATTTACAAGTGGCATGCTTTGTTACTATTTTAGATTCCTATGAATAGCTTGAAAAGTAATTTTGTATTCATGGAAAGGACTATGCACATGAAGCAGATTTCTTTGCAATTTTAGAAAATCTGAAAAACAAAGGAGACAGAGACCTCTAAGTAAAATACAGAACATATATATCTTTTACAGCCGTGTTCCCCCAACTTTGGAAACCTTAACTCTCCCACTTAAGGAAAATGAAACCAACCACACTTACCTTTAAGTTCTGCCCAGTGTTGTTAAAGGCCCCACCCAAAATGAGGGGGCCAGTAGCCTGGGTAAAACTTCACAATGTGATATTTCTCTTTCCTTACCTGTTTTGATGAGCAGTATAATACTTAATGCTGGTATTTAAAATATTTTTAGCATCTGAGTTAGTACCCACTGAAATGAATATGGTAATTTAAACCTCAGAGCTATTCATATTCATTCTTTTTGCGTGCAGAAGGCCAGAAAGAACAATTAGACCATCTAATCTGACTTCCTGTATATCAAAGGCCATTAAATTTCACCAAGATACCCCTGTATTTATCCCAATAATGTGTATTTGGCTAAAGCATACATCTTCCAATCTTGATCTGAAGATGTCACCAGATGGAGAATCTTCCACTTCCTTTTGTCATTTGTTCCAATGGTTAAATCACCATCACTGTTAAAAATTGTGCTTAATGAGAATCTGCCAGGCTTCACCTTCCAGCCATTAGTTCTTGTTAGGCCTTTCTCGAGTAGATTATACAAGAGGTCAGACTAGGTGGGGGTCTCCACTTCTTGAACTGAATGACTAAGTCTGCTAGCAGTGGTGGACTGAAAATTCTGTATGTGGCCTATTCACTAGAGGGGGACATGGTGCCAGAGTAGACTAGCACAGGTTACACAATAATAGAAAATAACCAATTTCTTCAAAAATATTTCTGTGCTTACTGCTACACTATTTATATTTGATACATCTAAAAAAGTGTTTTTTGTGCCCTCCCTGCCATTATGAGAGAAAGTTTTAAAAGTTTCACAGAATAGGCCTATTCTACTACACTACACAATGCAATGTAACCTCCAGAAATACTATAAATAGGGGTTTCCCAACTGATATCTGCAACCATATATCCTATTGTGCCACCTCTTACAACCTATATTATCCATCATCATTAACCATGTAAATTTTATAATGATCTTCCTGGACAGATGGTCTTGCAGGAAAATTACACACTCTCTCTCTAAAGAGACACGATCATCATCCAGGTAGTGGGGGGGAGGGATGAGTGGGGGGACATGCTTTAGGGATCCTATAAAGGTTTGACTGCCTTCTTTTAAAGTGACACATTCAACTTAAGTTGACTCTTGTAAAAGCAAGATTTATAAAACTTGAGACCAATAGAAATGTTGGTCTCAAAAAAATCACAAAGGGGTAAAGAACACACAAAATGTAAGAACTTTCAGGAAGTGAAAGAAACAGCTGGAAACCATCACACAAAATGTCTCACGTGAAGGTGATGTAAACAGCCTGCAGAAAGATTATGTTCTACAAAAGTATCATTTTAATGTGCTGCTGCTGCTTTCACATTGCAAAAGAGTTACTAAATGACCAGCAGAAAGTATCACCAGGAACTAGGGAGGGAAATTATGTTTTTTCTTTCAAAGTCAACGAAAGGAAAGTGATAGAAGGGCAATTAAAGGTGCATTGTCAACCTCGCTTTTATGCTGAAACATAAATTTTATGTTACTAACAACTCCATAGCTTAAGAATGATTTTTAAAGAGCTTATTTATCACTATTTCCTTGTTTATTTTTCCCATATCTCCCAGTGTGAACATGAAGTCAGTTTCACTTTCCAGTTCTCAACATTCCCATGTTTGTGTTTCAATTAGAGACACTACAGGGAGCAGCTTTATTTGTTTATTCACTTCATGATTTTTTTAAAAAGTTTGTTTTAAAAAAGATTTGTGGAAACATTTCCATTGGTCTCAAGTTTTATAAACCTTGTTTTTACAAGAGTCAACTTAGTTGAATGTGTCACTTTAAAAGAAGGCAGTCAAACCTTTGTAGGTTCCCTAAAGCACGCCCTCTCCCTGTCACACACACACCCTCTCTCTCTCTCTCTCACACACACACCCCCACCCACACACCCCTACTACTTATATGGTGATCGTGTCCCTTTAGAGAGAGTGTTTGTAATTTTCCTGCAAGACCATCTCTCCATGAAAATCATTATAAAATGTACATGGTTAATGAAATAATACAGGTTGTAAGAAGAAGTGGCACAATAGGATATTGATACATCCTGAAGATAATACCTACATAATTTCCACCTGCATAAATCTTCTACACAGTCACAGGAGACGAGATAAAAAGGTTGTAGCCATCTTAATAATCCTATTGTCTCTCCACGCTCTTTAGGAAGTACTGATGGATTAAAAAGCAGATTCCCATGTGAAGGGCTTGTGCAAGACTGAGGGAGGGTATGTATGATGGAGGTAACTGTGACTGTGTTGAGAGGTGTCTTGTCAATTCATTCTTTAAGGAAGGTTTCCCTGGCATTGCTGTCATTCTCAGGCACACCAGCAGCAGCAGTCCCGAAAGAGTCCTTCAGATGGCAATGCCTTGGTGAACAGAAGCACTAGAATTCTATCCTCCAAGAAACCCTCTTCATCACATGTCCCTGGTCCCCCAGCCTCACTTACCCTCCAATATCTTCTGCACAGCCCAGACACCAACCCCCACCCAACCCCACACAAATGCAACTCCCTTTTCTAACAACTGGTTCACGGGAGTGGCCGCTAGCCTGTGTCGAACAGCAGCACAATCCTTGCTGTAGAGAGCTCTCACCTCTATAAATTTGCCTGTTCACCAGGAGAAAAAGCAGGTGTTGCACTTCAGCTCTTCAGGAGTGGAGCAGATGAACCGATGAGCATAGAGACAGCAAAACACAACAGTCATCCTTTTGTTTCTTTGTAATCATCATCAGTGGGAGTTTAGGAAGAGTCAGGCTGCATTTCGTCTGTAAACACCTACAGAAACTAGCTTTTCTCTCTGTAGCATAGAAGTAGCATGTTGAAAACTGACGAATATTAACGTACTGTAATCCTAGTCTGATTACCAACACTGAGAAAGATGTTCCAACCAGTCTTCCCACTGCACTCTGGGAAGTTCTCTGGTTGCTGTTCAGATACTGCTTCCCAGAAGATGATGAAAGCTATTTAAAACCAACTGCTGTTCATTATTGTTACAAAACATTTAAGTAGTGCAGCACATTTACATCATAATTCAAAAACAGATTTAAAAATTTCTTGTTTCACTGTTTAAGACAGAAAACATACAAAAGCAACCCTTCAGGAAAATAAGGATCTGGAAAAGGAGAAGGAAGAAAGGGATCAATTGCTTAAAAAGGTGGGTTTGGAAAAGAAATGTGAAGGAGGGGCAAGCTGCTAGATAGATGAGGAAAGGGAAACTATTAGGGCTATCGATTAATCAGCGTTAACTCACGCGATTAACTCAAAAATATTAATCACAATTAAAAACATTTATCACACTTTTCATCATGCTGGTAAACAATAAAATACCAATTGAAATTTAATAAATATTTTTGGATGTTTTTCTACATTTTCAAATATATTGATTTCAATTATAACACATAATACGAAGTGTACAGTGCTCACTTTATATTATTTTTATTACAAATATTTGCACTGTAAAAATGATAAACATAGTATTTTTTCATTTCACCTCATATAAGTACTGAAGTTCAATCTCTGTCGTGAAAGTGCAATTTACAAACGTAGATTTTTTGTTAGAAAACTGCACTCAAAAAACAAAACAATGTAAAACTTTAGAGCCTACAAGCCCACTCAGTCCTACTTCTTGTTCAACCAATTGCTAAGACAAACAAGTTTGTTTACCTTTATGGGAGATACTGCTGCCGGCTTCTTACAATGTCACCTGAAAGTGAGAAAAGGCGTTTGCATATCACTTTTGTAGTCGGCTTTGCAAGGTATTTATGTGCCAGATATGCTAAACATTCCTATGCCCCCTCATGCTTCCATGCTGATCATGCTTGTTAAAAAAATAATGCATTTATTTAATTTGTGACTCAACTCTATGGGGGAGAATTGTATGTCTCCTGGTCTGTTTTATCCACATTCTGCCATATATTTCATGTTATAGCAGTCTCGAATGATGACCCAGCACATGTTGTTCGTTTTAAGAACACTTTCGCAGCAGATTTGACAAAACACAAAGAAGGTACCGATGTGAGATTTCTAAAGATAGCTACAGCACTCAACCCAAGGTTTAAAAATCTGAAGTGCCTTCCAAAATCTGAGAGGGATGAGGTGTGGAGCATGCGTTCAGAAGTCTTAAAAGAGCAACACTCCGATGCAGAAACTACAGCACTGAACCACCAAAGAAGAAAATCAACCTTCTGCTGGTGGTATCTGACTCAGATGATGAAAATGAACATGCGTCGGTCCGCTCTGCTTTGGATCGTTATCAAGCAGAACCCGTCATCGACATGGGCACATGTCCTTTGGAAGAGTGGTTGAAGCATGAAGGGACATATGAATCTTTAACACATCTGACATGTAAATATCTTGCGATGCCAGCTACAACAATGCCATGCAAACGTCTGTTGTCACTTTCAGGTGACACTGTAAAAACGAGAAACAGGCAGCATTATCTCCTGCAAATGTAAACAAACTTGTACAGCCAATCGCTTAGACAAACAAGAAGTAGGACTGAGTGGACTTGTAGGCTCCAAAGTTTTACATTAACTACACTCAAAAAAAACATTTTTGTACATAATTCTACATTTGTCAGTTCAACTTTCATGATGAAGAGATTTCACTACAGTACTTGTATTAGGTGAATTAAAAACACAATTTCTTTTGTCTTTTACTGTGCAAATATTTGTAATTAAAAATAATAATATAAAGTGAGCACTGTACACTTTGTATTCTGTGTGGTAATTGAATCAATATATTTGAAAATGTAGAAAACATCCAAAAATATTTAAAGAATAATAGGATACCATTTATTTAACAGTGCAATTAATCGCACGATTAATCACGATTTTTTTAATTGCTTGATAGCCCCAGAAACTATTTCAGGCACGAGATGAATTACTGCAGATTTGTTTATCAGACTAGAAATTAAAACTGCATAAGTATCTGTGCTTAATAGTTTTGACCATGCCCTAGTTTGCTAACCTCAATGCAAAGTTATTTGACCACAGTGCTTAATCCTTGGAAGTCATGCAGATACAGCGATGATACAGGCGAGTCTCATCTTACGCGGGGGTTCCGTTGCACGGTTATCGTGTAAAGCGAAAACCATGTATAGTCAAAATTACATTGAGTTGAATGGTGGGCGGAATCGCCCGCACTACAGGTATAGTATTAAAATTGTTATTTTTCTCTTTTTGGGGGTTTTTGCCGACCCCATAAAGCTGAAATCGCGCATGTTAAATGTGCGTAAGATGTGACAGACCTGCATAGTTAAAACACAACCACTGCACCACAGTTGAAGCAAGTCATGAACCTTTACTCTACATCAAAGTAAAGAAAAATAGAGGTTGGCCTGCCCTTGAAAATGACTTCTTCAGGTACAAGTTCATGGGCTAGAGTAATGGGGTAGAAATTAAGCATTAACTCTACTTTCCTATATTTGCGGGGGGGGGGGGGGGGGGATTCCTAGCACATCATGGGCACCACAATAATAGAAATTATTTTAAGTATGTGTTATTGTTGCTACAAACTAACTTGTAGTCTCAGTAATTTAATCTTAGTAGCTGAAGAGTAGGTATTTTTATAGTGAGATAATCAAAAAGGTAATTCCAAACTGTATCAATACTTCTTTCATGAAATATTTATTTAAAGCAGAACGAGAAAGTGCAACATGACCTTTGAATCATCTAAATCTTTTATTAAACTCGTACATCAATTTTGTTACTCTGTTTTAGCCACTCAACCACATCAGTTCAGATTGTTTATGTTCAATAATAAAACAGTCATTTTTAATCAGTAGTTACTAATGTGTCCCAAAGAATCGAGTTTAATCACGTTATAAAATTATACGAACTTCACAGGGTCCAGATTTTCAGGTTATCTTCAGACTTTTTTAAAGAATATTTACGATCTTTGCTTGTAAAAGTATCCTGGATTAGAATAATTTAAATCTGATCGTGGACGGGATAGACTAGATTTAAGCAAGATAGCTCCCTAGAGTATGTTTTCCAGCACCTTGTCAATTCTAATGTTGAAGGTCAATGCAACAGAATTTCCGCTCTCAATCTAGGCAATCTGTTGTGTAACCCAATAGCTCCACTCACTTAAGAAAATCTGTGGCATAGTAGTCGATGTCTGATACATCCTGGATATTACAGTACCTCATCAACTTGTCTCTCTAGTATCCTGGGACCAACATGGCTACAACAGTACTGCAACCACCCATCATCATCATCATCATGTTTGACCGCTTTTATTAATGGGTTAGCAGAACTGAAAACATCCTAAAGCTTTGTTGCAGGTTAATACTGCTGCAGCAGGGGAAAAGGTATGTGTTATGGAGCTCACCTCAATGTAGTGGTGTGCTCTTTAGCAACAGGGGCATAATGGATCATTCCTTTCTTTTAAAGCATTAAGCCAGGCAAACTGCAGTGTTTAATATGACACGTATTGACCATATAAATCATACAGATTAAAAAGAGATTACAAAATCAAAAAAAAATACACTTTTACTTGCATTTATCACCATTTCCCTTTCTCTAGAGCAGTGGTTCTCAACCCACAGCCTGCAGGCTGCTTGCGGCCCAATCAGCACAGAGCTGCAGCCCATGTGACATCCTCAGGACCATACAACTAGTATGCTGTTCATCCATTGTTATCGATGAAGACCTCAACAACTCATTCTTTTGATGACCGGGCTCTGTGCGTCCAAAGATGACTGATCAGTCCGATTCGGGTGTGGAACGTCCTGTCACACGTCAGGCAGACATGTAATGGCACTGTCGATTTACTAGCAGCTCTGGACTTGCGCAGCTCACGCTTTTTTTCAGCCTCAGCAATACGCCTCACCTCAGAGGTATTACTGCCTGTGTGAATGAGGCTGCGCCATGCTGGACAGTTCAGTGCGAAGGTTTCACATGTGGCGGTGTTGATCTCAAAGGATTTCAAAGAGGTCTTCAGCGTGTCCTTGAACCGCTTCTTTTGTCCTCCATGGGAGCGCTTTCCCTGAGTGAGTTCTCCGTAGAAAAGCTGTTTAGGAATGTGTTCATCTGACATTCTCACAACATGTCCGGCCCACCTGGTCTGGGCTCTCATCAGCAATGCGTAAACTGATGTCAGACTGGCTCTAGTAAGGACATCAGTATCAGGCACTTTGTCCTGCCATCTGATCTTTAGAAGTCCGCACTCCTTAAGGAGAATATTTTTACAAAAAACAAACGTTTATTTATGGGAGTCCTGGGACAAGCTAAAGGACTAAAATGTGAACTAGCTATACTTCTCTGCAAACAATTAATAGAATACTAGCTAAATTCACAGTGAAAAGATTCTTTATTTTCAAAACCATTAATATGTATCTTTCTGTATAACAGATTACTCTGTGAAGTGAAGCATTGCTTAATCCATTACACTAAATATTGCCTCAGGATCTCAACCAATCATGAGATGGCAGGGCTACATGCCAATTTACTCCATTATCCCAGAAAAATTACATTTACCAGGATCTCTACATTCCAACCGTCTCTGTAAGAAATAAACTTAAATGCACATAGGACTGCCAACTTTGGTTGGATGAATTCCTGGAGATTTCATCACGACATAATCTTTAATTAAAGATTAATCTTTAATTCCTGGAGACTCCAGGACAATCCTGGAGGGTTGGCAACCGTAAATGCACATAGTCCCTCTTCAAGCACAGTAGTCAGTTGAAGACACAGGTAAAGTCTGCATAGCATATCTTATTTCAGAAAATACATTCGGTCTAGAGTGACCAAATACATGAATACTTGGCCTTAATAGCTAAATTTATTCATACAAAAAGTAATCATGTAAATATTTACTTAGTAGTGACCTGGCCAATTAGTTTCACCGGCTCACCTAGTATAAGTGGTGGCATTAAAACATTCCCTATGGTCAGCAAAGCAAACAGCAGCAGCATAGATTCTCTCCATGCAGCAAAGTTGGTCTTAAAGAAAATATATTTACAGACATTAGAATTTAAGTGGTTGACTCACAAGGGCCATTCTATGCAAGCATTGGGGGAGGGGGAGAGAATCTTTCATATTTGCACAACCAGTGGTGCGGCTTCACGGGTTTTGGCAATGGTGGGAGTGTTACTGAAAATGGGGGACAAAAAACACTGGATCACTGTGTTGTCATACCAAGGGCTGTGTTTTCTCTCCCATTCGTGCTCCACTGCTGTTTCTGACACCAGTGTTATGGAATTAAATGGAAATGCTATAAAACTTAAATGATATCTAGTTTCAAAAAAGTCTCTAGAGTGCAAAAATCTAATACAGAAAACTAGAATAAGCAGCACCAATTTCATTTTTCTGCTACTTTGTCTGCAAACTCCCCTCTTCGCCCACATGGGAAAATGAGCACACTGTATTTAATCATCAATTATCCTGTAGTTAGTAAAAATACTTTGCACAGATGTACTGTACTGAGGGAGATGTAACAGTTCTTGCCATTAAAAAATACAGGAACTGTTTGGCACTATCAATTGGTCCATGCAAATCTTGCCAGAAATAGCATGGGGAAAAAAATCAATCTGCAATTAGGAGACCAGAAACTGAAACCCCTATTCCCCACCCCAAATATACAATTTGGCATGTAGACAGAAACTGGCCACACACAACAGTTTGCAGATGGTGTTAAACCCTTTAGTTCAATTGTAAAAAAAAAAAAATCAATAATTCAATGCAGCTGGAAACTGTGATAAACTGAACCTGTTTTCCATGAAATAGGACAGGGATTGTCATTTACTCTGTACAGTGCTGTAGGGTCCCAAACTAACTGGCCCCCAGGTGTTACCACAATATTAATGTTGAATTATCATCTAAAATAAAACTAGCAACATCTTAAACACCTAAAACATAACAAAGGGAGACAGTAGTTGTCATGATCTTGTGCATGGAAGACACTAGCCTCTTTTAGATCACAGCTACATAATAAATGCAAAATGGAAGGAGGGAATTACTTTAATTAATCAGATGCAGTAGGAGGATTAATATATTTGGGTTATAACAACTTACTCCCTTCAATAAGATTTCTTCTTTCCCACCCCCACCCCTTTTTTTTTTTTCTTAAAGTAACCAGTTCGCTCCTTCTGTTTCTATTCAATTATTTGTGTGGAACTTGACAAAACAAAAGAAGAACTAATTTATCAGTTTCAGCCCACAGTAAAATGAGGCATGAGCCGACCGACAAGGCCTAACCTCCAGAGAGCAAGCTAGGAAGGGACCTTTAGCCATCAGATACTTAGGGACGGAGGTGATGCCACCTGTCAGTACCTAGGGAAGGAAGTGATACCATGAAATGGCACTAGGGTGACCAGATGTCCCAATTTTATAGGGACAGTCCGGATTTTTTGGGTCTTTTTCTTATATTACCTATTACCCCTCACCCCGTCCTGATTTTTCACATTTGCTGTCTGGTCATCTTAAATGGCACAGAACAGCAGGAGGGAGACAGAGGATCTGCAGCTAGCTGTTTTTTGTTTTTTTGTGGGGGGGCGAGGGAGGGGTTGAGAGGCACAATAGAGAAGGAAGTGCCTTCCCCTCAAACAGCAGCTAGACTTTTCCCAGATGTTACCTCCTTATCCTCCTAGCTGTAGTTCTTTAGAACCCTGGCTCAGCTATTTACTTGCTGAAGGCTACAGCGTGCGGTTCTGACTTCCTCCTCTCCTACATGGGCATCTGGTGTAGGAAGAAAAAAAAAAAAAACTGCTGGGGAGTTGCATGATTCTCCACTAAGGAAAGGAAGAGCTGAGCAAGATCTTACTGCTCAAAGCCAGCCTCAGTGGCAAAACCTGGCAGCAATCCAAGATCCGCTCATAAGTGAGGAAAAAAATTCCCCCATTCCCATACAGCTCTTCAGAGGCAGCTGCAACTCGCTCAGGATAAACTCCCTTCCCAAGTGGTCAGACTTTAAGGGTTAACTCTCTCCCACTGCTACTTCCCTGGAGGAGGAGAGAAGAAACTGGTCTCTTTCCAGGGGCATAGTCACAGCCTGGTACTTGATACTGCTTTGAGGAGTTAGTCAGATGTCAAAGCTGTGGCTCCACTCCCTGATTCAACCAGAAAGTGGAGGGAAGGGTTGTATGTTGGGGAACGAGGGGTGGAGTAAATTATTGTTTCAATACACCTAACTGGGCATTTCTTCTAGTTAGTATTTAAAATATTTTACAGTTTTAATGCAATTAGAAGAGAGCTCCCCACGCTTTAAAGGAACTGGAAAGCTAGATGCAATATGCCTGCCTAACGCAAGTCCCAAGTGGAAAATGTTACGATGATTGACAGCACAACTTTCCTTTTAGGGCCTCCTGAGCACTATGTTGCTTTAACTGTGAGAGCAAGAGGTACAGAAGGGCATGAACATGACATTGCTCACCTAGGCTTTATTTTACAGGTACTTGGGTCAAAGCTATTAAATCTGGGTGAAGCAGGGAAGTGCTTCCTACTCATGGACCCCTCTTTCTGTGGGTCAGGAAAGGACTCAGCACAGAGAAGCATTCAAAAAAGCAAGGCTCTCAGCCAACTGGTCAGGCTGTCGCCTCTGCCATCATGGAGTAAAGGAGACTTTCCACCGGAAGGGTAAGCCAAGCCTGTGATGCTGCGTTTCTCTGTTGGACAAAACCAGAGCCCTACTTAACGTTTTTTTCCCCCTCAACCACCAATCATATCACATTTAATTTACTATCAATACTTATGTAGATTAATTACCTGCAGCAATGCAACCGTGGGTTGTGCTCTTAGCAGATCTCCAGCTAAAGCAAGATCAGATCTGGTCAATATGGGACAAGAGACCTCCAAGGAAAGCCCGGGATACTGTATGAAAATCAGCACTGGTGTTTTAATCAGTGACCCTTTTCTGTTTGTGTCTGAGTCAATGTACTGTGACGGTGAAATGCACTGAGCTACAGAAGGTGCTATCTTTTGGAAATGATTTAAGTGAACCCCTGGCCACTTGCTATCATTTAGATTTGGGGTCGGGGAGTGAAGTACAGGTGCCCCAACCAAACTTCACCTAGGACATTTACATTCAGCCTTTTAAAAATTCCTCGTTCATTTTCTAGTTGATGCAGCATTTTCAATCACTTCCCATCCAAAACTGATGCGTAAGGCTTCTGTGATCTGTTCAGAGCCAATTCATTCCACTGACGGAGGAAACTGATTTGTAGGTGTGTATGTCTATAAAGAGTTTTAGTATCCATTGGGATGAAAGGAGCTATATAAACGCAAGAGATTAGTGTTATCGCTGCAAACAGGAAAAAAAAAGCTGTGCAAACTATGACCAAATGACTGAGGTTTAAAAAAATAATCTTCCTGGAAAAGGAAAAACCTGGTTAATTTTAAGACCCTCTAAAATTCCCTATTCCTCCTAGAAGATCCATCTGTCAAGACAGGAACAGACAGCTTCTGAACTGGGTGGATCAGAGGTTAGCAGGATTATAATTTTACTTTAAAAAGGTACATAGTTAAACAGATGGTAGCAGCTCTTAAATTCATTATCAAAAGGAGTAAATGTATTGCAGGGAGACAGTGCAGTTCCCACAATGATCCATTAATAACCTCAAGCTTGACCCAGCAATTGCTATCTCCTTTAGAGATAAAAAGGGTAGGTCACTATCTGATTCTTTCCTAGCTGTCATCGTTTCAAACCAGAGCATTACATTATTGCTGAGGTTTGATCTCTGTGTTCTAAGGGTCTAACAAGTATCAGATCATAACTCAAATAATAGCAAATCGACAAGACAGAGGAATTTCAGAGTGTATGCTCTCCAACTATAGGCAACAAGACCATGTGCTAATTTAGGAATGAAGTGTCATCAACAGCTTTGAGTATTATAGCTTTTGTCAGATCAGTTTCACAGCCTTAAACATATTAACAATTCAGTTCAACTCACTACTCTCACTGCCTTGACCATTACAGACCAGCCAAAATGTTCCCACTCACATTGAAGAAGGAGCTCTGGGCTTGCACTTATGTATTTTAGAAAAAAAAAATCTTGGCTCAAGGAATGCATTAAGATAAATATAAAAAAGTGGAAGTATAACTAACTGCCAAACACCAGACATGCTTCTGCATATTGCAGCCTTCCAGATGGCATCTCCTTTCATGGCAAATATAAAATTTCAGCTAGACAGTGAACTCTATGAAGTAAAAAAAATCTCCATTACTTTCTCTCATTCTCATCTTAACGCCCTTTTCCATTCACCGTATTATTTATTTGTGTTACAGTGGTGCCCATGGGTCCTAATTGGGATCAGAGCTCCAATGTGCCAGGTGCTGTACAAATGCACTGGAACACATGGTCCTTGCCCTGAACAGCTTACAGCTAAAGGTCTATGTTTTAAAGAATGGATTTTGGGTGCCTCCGATTTGTGTCCCAAACATCAAGATACCTTGAGAGAACTGAACACTCACCCTCTGAAAATCAGACTTGTTTGATGTGTCTCAAGTTAGCTATCTCAAAACTGGCACTGAAAATCACTAGTCACTCTTGAAAATGTAGGCTTAATTCCTTCTATAACATACCCTCCATCTGGAACTGCCTATTCTTTGTGTCCACTCACTCAATTCAAATCTGTCTTTCCTGAAATCCAAAACAGGTAAATAATGCCACCAGCCCTTTTTAAACAGATTTAAATAACTTCTAAGCAAGGCACTGAGTACCCTTTGAATCTGGCCCTAAATTAAAGTCATTTTACAGCCTCCCAAATATTGTCTATTTAGACTGTAAATTACTCATGGACTATGTCTGCTTTTGATGTTGATAAGAACAAGGTACACTATCTGTGCTCAAATAAAAAATGGAAATTAATGGAGAAAATATACATTGCTTAATGCTAAAACTGAATAATGAGGCCCTAATTGTTTTTTAAAAAAGTATAGTAGCAAAAACTAAACCACCAACATAATGATGTTGCCTTCATTTTAAAATGCATATCTTAAAATGTTGATTTTTAGTTTAACTGAGATTTTATACTGTATGCCAAATGATTAGGGGAAAAAAAAAATGTTTTCAGACAAGTTATGAGCCAAAGGTGGAGGGGGGAAAAGGGTATATTGCAAAAACGGTTACACTTATGTGATTTCATAGCAGCATGGAATGTTCCAGAGAATCAAGATGATAACACAACAGGAACAGTTACAACATGCTGTCACCCACCTGAATCTAGCTAATCTTTGTAGAGATACCCATTTCTGCGCATATGAAAAAGGCTAAATTGATAAGACATATTGATTTTTCTCTTAAAAAAACAAAAAAACATTTTTAAAGCTGTTAACACTTTGTGTTGAGCACTCCATTCATCATTAAGATAATGATCTTTAAAAGGCCAATTCCATGTGAGGTGTGCCCTGAATTTGAGAACTGCAGCACAGCACATCTCTCAAGGCTTAGCCTTGATCATTTGGACAGTTAGAGATTACACTCACCAATTTCAATCCACTTGAGACCACAAGCTGAATCTGGGCACTTTAAATGAAAAGCCATATCCATTTCTAGTACTGATAAGTTTAAATTAGTAATGACAGCGTCTAGTCATATGGAAGCATGGGGATGTGGATAAAGGAGACTGACATTCAAGCCCGCCTTTCTCAAAACTGCTGTTAGTTTATTCAACAGAAAATACATAAATGAACTGGCTAGAAAAAAAACCAACAACTCCACTTAGCTCAAGGACTTTGGTCTCATACTGTATGACTACACTACACTACACTACACCTGACTTAAGTCTGACCCTAAGCCCCTCTTCCATCCACACACAAATCAGTCTGACTCGGGTCAGTAAGCACTTGGGTTCCTAGGACCCTGCTAGGGAGGTTAGTCTGAGTCCAAGTCCTAGGTCCAAGCCTTGTCATTTTGCTGTGTGGATGCAGCTCGTGTAGCGGACCCGAGCCAGAAGGTCTGTGTAGTGCAATGTGAATGCATTAGCATGACTGAAACACCCAGATCCCGCAACTGTAAACCCAGGTTAACGATACAATGTGGACACAAGCACAGACTTGGAAACACCAAGTCTACAAACCTGGGTCCTAAAGACCATCGGGCCCCAACACGAGTGAGATCTCCAGGCACTACCACAATATAAATGTTAAATACTAACACTAACAGGTTCCCTGGAGTGGAGACCATGAAAAACAAAATGTTTTAGTGTGTGCGTCTGCGCAGGGGAAGGCGGGGGGGGGGGGGGGGGGGGGTGGTGGTGGAAGGGAATTAGTGATTAACTTTCAATGTTAGATTGCATTCTCAAGGGTAATAACTATCTTCACAAGGATCAGGGCTAGAATACACAAACAGAAAGAAAACACACTAGCTGCCAAAATCAAGGGGGCAGAACAGGGAGCCCTGAAAACTCTCTCTGCTCCCACCAATCATATACCGCAATGTGTATACGGATGGATTCTGCTACATTACCACAAGTCTGTCCTAGCCTATGTGCCCCTTCACCCACAACATTTCCCATTTTTTAAATCTTACATCAGTTACAACAGAACTAATCCAGCCACAAACACCTCCTCTTCGATCCTATTACTGAAAACACGAGGGCCAATTCCTAATCCCCTTCAGGTCAGCTGGACTTTTGCAATTGACTTCAATGGGACTGATGTTTAGCTCCATGATACCTGTACCAGTGTTTAATTCTATTTTAAGACAACATTCAACAGTAACACCAAACATGACCTATTGAGTTTCATTAATTAGCTTTTGGAATTCTAAGTATCCAACCTTGCATGCTTTTATGCAAAGATGTAAAGTGATACATTCAGATCTCAGCTGTCTATAAAGCGTACAGCTCAGAAACCACAAAGAGGCTAATCCCCAAATTTAATTTGGCAGCATACAATAATTTTATAGCGTGTATTACTTGTCTGTAAGCACTAGTATCTTCTAAATTTCTAATCGTCCCCTGGTTTCTGTGGAATTGAATGCAGTAAAATCAACAGCAACCCATTTGAACTGAAATGTGAGTGTATTTTCAGTTTCTCTTTCATACATCATCTAAAGAAGATGGGAAGCATTTTAAGAATTCGTAGTACTTTATACCCCCTGGTCATGTAAGAATTACTCTGTCTCATTGTCAGAAACCACCGATGAATATAAAGTGCAAGAGAGGGAGACTGCTAGTAGGTAGTTTAAGCCCCAGATTTTACAAAAATGTAACCTTAGTAGAAATGTTTTCATGCTTTTTTTGTTTTATTTAAAGAAAAACAGGTTGGTTGCTTGACTCCAAACATTGCTCTGTGGTGTTTGCAACTCAAACACTGCAGATATCGGTCTGTTTCTTATGTCCACACAATCAAAAGCCATCCTTAACAAGGGCAATGGTGGGGGATGGGGAGGAATAGCATAAATGGTGAAAAATATGTTTTTTAAAGTTACTTTAATCTTAATATAATCCAAGGTTCTATTAATAAATAAAACAAGGTTGGGGTTTATTTGTTTGGGTTTTTGTTGTTGTTTTGGACATAAAATTTTAGGCCCCAATCCCACAGATCTCTCTGCATGTGCTTAGCGCTAAGCACATTAGTCCCATTGACTTCAATTGAACAATGCGAGTAAAATTAAACACTGTAAACACCCATGTGCTTAATCCTAACAGTGGTCCTTTAAATAACAAAATTTACTTCAACACCATGCTTTGCCATTGTATAATAATGGTCATTTCCAACAAGACAGAAGATTATGTCCAATCACATATGGTCAGAGTCAGGCTCTCAAAGACAGGATACCAGTAACCACATTCTTTTAGTAAGCAATATTTCTGCTTCGCTACCATGGGGGGGGGGGGAGGGGGAGAGAATCTCTGAACTCCCTCCTAAGAGGCACAAACATTCTAATATGAATTTAGCTATATTAGAAGCTACATAATCTGGACTGCACATCACATTAACTGCACCATTGTTAAGAACACATTAACTGCACAGGAAACGTGTATATCACTAGATTTGTTTTCCCAGTGAGGAAACACACACCAGGAGAGACCCAAAAGATAACTGCAGGAAACTTGAAAAACTGATTCATACTGAATTGATTGAATTATTTTCCTGAAAAAGAAGAGAGAGAAAAAGCTATGAAGGCAAAAAGCTCTGGAATTTTATTTTTTTCTGAGCACTGATCCAGGGAGTTTCCAGGAGGAAAATTTGTTCAAACAAATAGCAGAGATGGACTGAGAATACTAGTTAAATAAGCTCTCAGATCAGCAAGCACAAACCATCCTCCTAATCTTCAAACATGCAACATTTGAAATTTGTTAGTCTCTGAGGTGCCACAAGTACTTCTGTTCTTCTTTTAACATTTGAAAGGTCATTTGCATCCTGGGAAGGAAAATGCATTGGCCCGTATTATTCTATGCAGGAATAAACACTGCCCTAGAGCATTCCCTCAGCCTAGGAAGTGTAGAATGGACCCCTCCATGGGCAGATCTCCCTGCCTATGAGGAAGGTGTGTGCATACAGGCAGGGAGGGGAGAGTACCACTTGTATCAGCACTATGTCCTCTCCCTTACACCCCAAAAGTCGTCCCTCCACCAAAGCTTTGTGAGGGAAAGGTCCCTGGGGTTTTGAGGCTAAGTAGGGACTGGACACTCTGTGGCATATCCATACACCACCTGTGGACATCCAAGCTGCTATACTGTTGGAAGCAGCATCAATTCCCTGAGTCTTGTTTGTAGCTGCTACTGAGACATCACAGGGGACACCTAACCAAGTGCAAAAAAGCTCGTGTTTCATCTGGCTTTAGCAGATGATGCCTCTATGCCTCTGCCCCCTCCCACAGCCTCAGAGTCCATGAGGTCGGGAGGTCTCCAAACTACTAAATGATTCTCTCCTGGAGTCCCTGCCTCTCCAGCCCTTTTCATGGGTCTCTCCTGTGGCAGGAGTGATCTGACTCAGCACTAGTTTGCACTTAGCTTTTTTTCCAACCAAGGACCTTAAAGCACTTTACAAACTACTTCAGCCTCAGAACATCTGGCGAGATAGTGAAGCACAGACACACCCATTCTCAGTCTACCCCTTTGGATAAGTGATCTGTCCAAATTCATACAGTGAGTCGGGGCAGAGATAGAAGAGAACCCAGGATCCATAACTCCCAACCCCTCTACTCTCACCTGCTTTGATACTCCAAAGGGCATACAGGCTAAAGTCTGTGTGTCTGGACACAGCACACAGAACATTTTCTATGCTAATGAACAAAATAGCAGCAGGCAACATTGCCTCTCAGTGGGCCTACTTCTTTTCACAATAGTCAAACCCCTGAATCACCTAGACTTCACCAGTGCTTCTACTGAAAGTCTAACCTAGTGTGCCCAGAACACCAGAACAGTGAAAAGACGCAGGTGGGATAAAAGCAGTCCATTCTCCATTACAGGAAATAGGGAGAGAAGTGAAGAGGAGGAGAGGAAGAGACATCATCTGAACCACACTTATCTTGTTTTATATTTTTCAACATTGGCAAAAATTTTACTCTTTGGTGTATTTACCTTATTCCTATTTAATTAATATTGTCCCAACGAGCAACTGAAGTGTACCCAGCCAAATCTGACATATCTATACAAGTGTATCAATCACCTGTTTGGGTGTTTAACTGTTGAAACTTGCAGAGAAATTGAAACTTTAAGGCACAAATTTTTAACAATGAGCATGATTAACCACTGGAACCATCTCCTGATATCATCAAATCAAGATGGATGCCTTTCAGGAAGATATGCTAGTCAAACACAAATGATTGGGCTCATTGTAGGGGTAAATGGGAAAAAAAGCCCACACCGTTTTATGCAGGAGGTCATTCTGGCCTTACAATCTATGAAAGCTCTTTCACTGTTTTAAAAATAAACACTGTATTTAAATAATAAAGTTCTGTTTAACTTGCGCATTCATTACCTAGTACAACAGAGGTGTTATCATAATACAAATATTAAATAAGAAACCAAAAGAGAATTGTAGGTTCGAGTTATTCTATCCTTTTGTTTTTTTTGTCTGTCTGAGCAAGAAGTTATATACCTTATGCTCTGCACTAACCAGGTGCATAGTTAAAGGGGAAAAAAGGCACAGCCTGGAGTCTGAATTTCCCTATTTTTCCCTACAGTCTCCAAACTTTAAACACTTAATTCAAAGCCTATTAAATGTACAAGACTTACCGCTGTGTATGAGGAGGAAGGGAATACGGTTTACAGACCTGCCATGACAAAACAGAGTGCAGTTTTAGAGCACGTCAATACAAGGCTAGGAGAGAGAGCCTGTCACACAAGCACTAGAAAACACCTTTCCGCCTACTGACTGGCTGATCACATGGCCACAGCTCAGACAGGGATCTGCATTCATTAAGGGGCTCAGTACATACATTATCCTTTTGTTACACTCCCAAATGCAAAGCCTAAAGAGACAGTAGAGGAAAGAATTGTCACATCAGAGGCAGCAGTTTCTCCTCAGATTCACCATTCCTTTGCTCGCCAGATAGATGCATACAGTCCAGCTCAGCAGACCCTCACTAATTCATATGAACAACTGGGAGGCCCACTGCAAATTACTTAATTTTGCAAGTTAGTGAATAAATGAACAATAAAAATGGCCTTATTTTCCTCATTCATTTCAACGCTGGCCATTTCATTTTATTTATGATTATACCTCATAACATACCAGCAAATATACTGTAGTATTTCCTGTAAAAATAATTATCTTCTAGTAATGCAAGACCTTGCTACAGCACTCCATTAATTCTTTGAAAGATGGGGAGAGATCCAATATTTTGTGCAAATGAGGGATTATCTGGGTTCCATCACACACACTACTTTAAAATTAGGCCCTTAGTATATGCAATGAATCAACATGAGTCTCTTATTAAAAAAAACTGCATTTCATATTATACTTTGATATGAGGGACCCTTTGCACTTCGAAAGTTAGTTGTTGTCATGGAGCATAACATATAGAAATACAGCAAGAACACTAATATTCCTATCAATCTGAGCTACTACATGCTAGGAAAAAGAACCACCAGTCTTAAATAACTCTCAAAAAGCTACTGTTTGTTTATTTTTATTAACCCTGGTATAAGTGAAAGGTCACTAGTTCCTCACAGGAAAAAGAACAACTTACTGAATCACAGAAGCCTAAATGTCACCACTTAACATACGTTAACATGCTTCAAAGGCCATGCTAGCCGTGTTTCAAACCTCTCTGCATTCAACTCCCAGTTCTAACTAGGGTGGATTATAAAGATGCATAAGTGTATCACATCACACACCTCTATGTTCTTAGCTATTTTGATTTGGAAGTCAAATGGACTTCGCAGCTGTACAACCCATGCTTGATTTTAAAGGGACCTGCAAAAGAAAAAATAAATAGGTGTGTACGTTGTTTTGCTGCTTAATGACATTCAAAGGTGGCCTAAAAGTTTGTTTATATGAAGCAAAATAGGGATCAGAACTAATACTTTTTTTCCCCCGTTACAAGTCAGCTTTCACAGAGATAGGATATCCCACCGTTCAGGCAATATAGGTTCAATCATGACTCCTGCAATCTACTAAAACACTAATCATTTGCCTATCTGTCAAAAGCACACCACAATGTAGGCCTGATCCAATGCCCATTGAAATCAGTGGAAAGACTCCTATTGATGTCAATGAGCTATGGATCAGGTATTAAAATACAGTTAGTAACTGATCACTTGCTACAGTTACTCTCTAGTGACATGGGCTATTAAATGGGGGGGGAGGGAGAGAGTACAATATTAGTTACTGGACATTCCTAACATAACACCCATATGAAAATCAAGATCTCATAAATTGGCAATTAAGAACGTTGGAACAGGTTACCCAAAGTGTTCTGTTATTCAAAACCATTATATGCCAACCATAATATTTACAACCAATGAAAGAGATCCACAAATCTCCCTCAAAGCCAAAATATTTTATGATCATTAATCCATTCCTAATATTCCAACAGAATAATATTGTAAAGTCTTGTAAAGTGACTGGATGATCTTTTTCCCTATCAAATCCTCAGGATATATTTGTAAAAACAGATTAACCAAATTGTTCCTTTTGCTGTAATTACCTCATTCCCTCTTGTTCCCTTAGCATTCTTGAACAGAGATGGCTTGGGGAGACTGCAAGTAATTTGCCAGAGTTCCACCACATTTTTATTCCTTTTAGTTTCAAATGTCACTGTTCCAATAGCACTGTTCAAAGCTGATAGCAAAGGAAAGGTTTTCTACATGAGCAAGAACTGCTAATCCAACCAATATTTCTGTAGCCTCAGGCTAGTTCTTTTTCTCTCTTATTTCACTACTTAAAAAAAAAAAAAAAAAAAATGGGATAGGAGGGGCCCACAATCTACCTTCAAGCCCATTGGAATCAATCTTCCTTTCTCTTCCTTGCAATTTGGAAATCAGAGGCTTAAAGACAGTGTTCCCATCCTCCTTTTACAAGTTGTTTACATGTGATAAGAACTAGGATGTTAATAAAAATAGCTCAGCACCAAATCATGGATATTTCACAAATGCAAATCTAAAAAAACCCAAAGCCTAATATTTATGGATTACCATGTCTCTTTCCCCACATTTCCAACCACAGACTAACATTTCCAAAAAGGAAAAATAAACGTAGGGAAATAGCAAACATCCATCTCTTACATATCAATGTCATGAACACAACTGCCAGTGGCTGGCTTCCAATAAATTTTCACACTGGATGGCTATGACATTTCAGGGTGCAATCCAGACATTAAGGAGGTTGTGTCACCCCTGCCCTGCAACCTTGGGTGCCTTACACTGCCTTGCTGCTGTAGCTGCCACCTGGGTCATTCACAAACAGCCTTCCAGCATGCCACTCACATCCCGAGTGTCTGTGTATAACTGCAGCCTGCCAGCAGCACTCCAGTCACACTTGGGATTCCACCAGCCTTGGTTACACATGCAGGGTGACCCCAACACACTTCCTATCCTGGATTTTCCCCAAAAAATGTGTATTCTGTATTGCATTACCAGCTCTCAGATAATAACGGTCCATTATCCCTATAAGGGAACAATATACAACAACTTGCCATCCTAAATGGACTTACCCACACAGTTCACAACACTGGATTAATTTTGCTTAAAGAACAAAAAAAGGTTTATTTAACTACAAAGATGTAGATTTTAAATGAGTACAAATAATAATACATTAAAGTCAGAAATGGTTACAAGATAAAACACTTCCTAGTACTAAAACTTTACAAGCTAGGCTTTGTCCAAGGTAAAATTCTTACCACATGCTTCCAACAGCCATAGTGACCAATCTTCAAATCACCCCTAAAGTCATAGAGCTGGATTCTTTTGTCTTCTTAGGTTCAAGAGAGATGGATAGGAGAGACAACTTGGGGTGTTTTTGCCCCTCACTTTTATGGTTCAGTCCCCCTTTGAAATGCATCTTCCAGAGGGTGGCTCCCTAGATAAAGTTCTTTCCAGCTGAGAGCAAGGAGACATGATGTCTAGTGGGGGGTTGCTAAATTGTTTGCTTAAGCTGCAGATCTGTTTGTTTCTGCTCCCTTTCCTTGCCCAAGAATGGCCACTTGATAGGTAATGGCCCAACTTTGATGATACCTGGCCAAGTATCAGCTTGTCCTTTTTCTTTGAAAAACAGGTTTATCCACTCCCCAGACCTGTCTGGCAAACACACTTCAGTCATGATTTCAGCTCATGTTCAGAACTTCACTTATAATGTTGTTACATACGTGTTACCATGATATTATTGTCCACAGAGTTATTAGTTTTCAAATGATACCTTCCAAGGCATATTCTGCACAAAGATTATTACTAACAAGTGTAAGGTAGGAATACAGGAGTGTATTCTGTCACAGTGGCATAGCCCACATCCCATTTAATACTGTGCATTGCTGATATTGTAGATGCTCCAAAAAAGGATTTTTTAATATTGCAATTGTGGAGTTCTAGTACTTTTGAAGCCAGTTAGGTAATTCACAATGATTAGGTAACAGAGGACAGCTTTGCTCATCTCCCCTGTCCTCAGTATAGTCTTGACCAGCACTTTTACTACCATCCTGAATGCCTCTTTTGTTTCTCTGTGATGGGGGCACTAGATTCAGTGTACTAGGATGATGTCAGAGCATGCAGAAAGAGCGCTACGTTGCATGAAAAAGACACTAACTTGATAGAAAGAGAAAATATCTATCCCAACTGCTACAAGACCAATGGGGTGGGCTATCTATCTTGTTCAATATTTGTAAGGCTCATTTCCCAAATGAAGCAATGGCAAGGCAGAAACTCTTAGGAGTCTAATAACCAGGAAAGCCAGTCAACACAGAACAAGTATAATGCTGCCATTAGCATTGGAACTTTCATTGCGCCAATTAGGATGAACCAGCTGCTAGTAAAAATAATACTTCACATTTATGTAGTGCTTTACATCTTCAAAAGGCTGTACAAGCATTTGCTTAAATAATCACCACAAAACTGCTGAGATGGAGGTACCTGTTTTACAAATGGGAAAACAGAGGCGGAAGTGAAACATCTGTTACCAAGGCCAATGACTTCATTTATACTGTAAGCTCTTTGGGGCTGGGACCATCTTTGTGTTCTGTGATTGTAGAGCACTAGCACAATGGGGACCTGGTCCAGGACTGTAGGTCATAAGTCCTAACAACAACATGGATAATAAGAACATCCAGAGTTACAAAACCTCCAGAGTTTAATAGGTGCATTAGCACCTCCCTCTGACCAATAGGGATTAAATAGAAGATTTCCCAATGAGCAGGTTATTCCATAACTGCCTACTGCTCTGAAGATTCTGGCACTGTCAGAGACAAGATACTGGACTAGAGGGACCAGCATGTCAAGTCCTACTTGCAGGAGAATTGAGCACCTCTGAAAACTCTGGCTATAAAAGACTTGCACCAGACCACAAAGTGTGTCAATCTCCCCAGGAGCAACTTGCTCCCAGTTTCTTGTTCAGATACCACCACTCGGTACTGAAGGAGGGATGTTTTCATCTGCTCCTAACTCCCAGACCATTCTTTATCCCTAGACACAGAGAGAGGAAGAGATAAAAATTACACCAATAGTATGAGAACATAGGAAGGATTGTGGATCTGTAAATAATGATACAAGCAGAGGAGAGGAATTAGGAGCACAGATAAAAAAGGTCCATTGTGGCAAGATTAAGCTAGAGCTGATGATGGGACATCCAAGAGGAGAAAAAAGTGTAAAATTACATAACTAAGCTAGTAGGACCCAAATTCTGCCTTTGGATGAACTTATAAAACTGCAGTTAAGGCCAATGGAATGCTCGCACTAATTTGTGAAGCTGCAAATTATTTTAGAGGCACATAAATATATGACTGACTTCTCCATTTATTAAAAGGCCAGGGGATCATCAAGCTCTCTTCAAATACACCTTGATATGAAAAAAACAAACAAACCCAAAACCACGGTATGACTAGATTTCACAGCAAGAACTCAATTTATCATCATCATTCATAACACTACAAAACTACACTGGGTAGCTGAAAAAACAAGATGAACGTTCCACTGTAGTACAAAGGTTTCTAATACATAAACCATATGTAATACAGTCATTTATCTGAATCCAGATCTTTCCCATATCAGATGTCACTTAGGGCATGCACCAGGCTCCACCAGCCCTGTCTAATCTGGGCCTCTCATAGAGGACATGCAAAGTTGTTATATTTCATAACTTTTCCCTCTCTGTAATGTTCAACAGAGGGATTCTTTCAGCTGGCTCCTTGCGTGTGTTCCTCCGGCTGCCCAATAGCACGCCTGCCATAGCAGATATTCTGGCTTCATTCTGAACACGTCCCCAATATTTCCATCTTCTTTTCTGGATAACTTTAGAGATTAGAGTTGCTAAACTCTCCAATGAATCTCAGCTCTCGTAAATTCAAACCATTGAATGCCTACTTTTTCTACATTTGCTCCAAAATATTCATGAAATAAATTGTGATTTTCCAAGGGGCTTGAAGGAGTGAGGCACCTAACTCCCTCAAGTGTCTTTGAAAATCCCAGCCTATAAATTAGACAAAGCACAACACACTCCCTCAAGAATAATTAGGCCAGATTCAATTTTAAGACGACTGCTCTGGAAAGTGTCCGAGATTTGGCTGTAAGGATGAAGTAAGGATGAAGGCATCCCAAGAGCACCGCCAAAGGGGTGCCAGGGCTCAAGCACTTACATTCCGGGCCTCAAGCAACTTTTTTACAATCATAACTGACGCAGCAAACCCAGAGGTGCCTTCAGCTTTGGCACAAATCAAACACTGAGCAGAACTCACTGTGATAGGGAGAGAGAGAGAGAGAGGAGGCAAAACTCTAGAACAAGATGTCAAGAGTCTGACTCCACTAGCAAAAAAAAAAGTTCTGAACATTTGTGAGATGAGCACTGCAGAAGGCTGGAATAATACTAGTTCTCTCTTCCACACAGGGAAGAAAGAACAAACCCTTTAACCAGAGTTCATATATTTCAGGCAGAAGTCACCAGCGCACTACGCAAATGAGTCACAGTAAGGTGGAATTTCAACCAGCCAAGGTGAAAACATTGCTAAAACACGCTTCGCGATCTTGTTAAATCACACTGTATAGCTGCAAGTGTTAAGAGAATAAATATGCTTGTTCAGTCTCATGAGATTTTTCCTTTTTAGCTCAGACTTTGTAAAACTGCAGCAGGTGTAAATTAAACACTTTACTTGCCCAGTGTTTTTGGACCTGTCAGTAACCATCAGATGAAAAGGTAGTGCTAACATGTGACTTTGATTTTCTCAACTGCTCAAGACAGCATTTTAGTGTCTTAAGGAAATTAATAGCAGCAAGCCCAGTGCCTGTTTTTCTACAAGGGTAAAGAGAGTTTTTACTCACAGAAGAACAAGTCAATAAGCAATACCAGCTCACCCCCACATAATACAACCCTTTATTCTCCTGCTAAAAATATCCCTAGGTGGCAAGCATTGAGGCGCCAAGCATTGAGGCGCCCAGTGATAATGCAGTGGGTTTAACTGAAGTACCTGTGAGTCAAGGTAAAGCAGCTTTATTCTACAGAGCTCTAAAGTATAACAACCTTCTAATTAAAACTAAATTAATGCCTATGTTCTCCGATGGTGTGTATTTCTGGGAACCATTGAGGAAGCAACATACATTCAGTAGGCACCATCATGTCTTTACTTGTCTCTCCAAAGTGCCTAGCACAATCTTAGGCATTCAAAATTATAGATAAATCATCATTATCTCTAGACACTGTGAATGAGCCAAATATGATCTCTAGCTATACTTAGAAGACATTACATTAATTGCTACTCCTCCAATTGGGTTCGGGGGACAGAATATTAAGGAGCCTTTCAATAGAAAAAGCCTTGTAAAAGGTTTTCATTGTGCCTGTCGCCACCTATTTGGCAATTCTGCCAATACAAAAAAATTAAAACTACTGTTTTCATTTGTTTGATTTTAGTATTAATGTCAGTACTATCAAAAGAGAAACTACAAAATGACATCAGAGGGTTCCTCATTCAATCTCTCTTGAAGGATTTTCCAATCAAGTTTGGTCAGTTTGCAAAGTGAAAGATGTTTTTGCTGTCAGCCCTGCAAACTCCACCCAGGCTCTTAGAAGCCACGCTGCTTTTGTGTCCCCTACAGCAGTCAAAAGGTTCCGAAGTGGGCCAGGAAATCAGCATAAACTCCCTCTCACTTCCAGCAAGTGAGAAGTGAGAGGGAAAAGTATCTTCCTTACACACCTGGGAGCGAGATACAGAAGATGAAGCAAGGTCAAGGAACAATACCTTAGACGGAAGCCCACCATCTTGCCTCTTCCCATTAGAGAGAATAGGGTCCAGATCCTCTTGGAAAATTAGGCATCTCACTCCCATAGATTTCAATGAAAGTTAGGAGCCTCAGTACCTTTCAGAGGATCTGGGACTAGGTGCGTAGGATTGCCTGTAGGCTTCACTTGTAGAGTTTTCCCTCGTCTTTCATATTACCTTCTGGCTGGTAGGTTAACTAGTCAATGTGTGGTATTTTTTGAAGCCCTGGACTAATTAAATTCCATGTTTGCATGTTATAGTTTGATTTTGAAGTGTTTATAAGATAAAACCTCTATCAAACATTAACACACCCATTAATATCATCCCTTTAAAAAAAAAAAAAAAAAAAAAAAGAGGATAGATCTACACAAGGCCTGGTTTAACACACTGGAGTATTAACATAATTTGGAAGCAGACTGATTTTCCAGTGTTGTGGCAAACATTTTACCATTCACAGCAAGTCCTATCATCACTCTCCAGAGATATCAGTTTCAAAATGCTGGGGGCGAGGGGGAAGAGGAGGGGGGGGGGGACAGCTTTTCGATATTTCATTGAAATACAACAACCCAACATATTTGAAGTGTCACGGGACACAAGATCATAGAATCATAGGACTGGAAAGGACTTCAAGAGGTCATCTAGTCCAGTCCCCTGCACTCATGTCAGGACTAAGTATTATCTGACCATCCCTGACAGGTGTTTGTCTAACCTGCTCTTAAAAATCTCCAATGATGGAGATTTCACAACCTCCCATAGCAATTTATTTAGTGCTTAACCACCCTGACAGGAAGTTTTTCCTAATGTCCAACCTTAACCTCCCTTGCTGCAATTTAAGCCTGTTGCTTCTTGTCCTATCCTCAGAGGTTAAGAAGAACAATTCTTCTCCCTCCTCCTTGTAACAACCTTTTATGTACTTGAAGACTTATGTCCCCTCTCGGTCTACTCTTTTCCAGACTAAACAAATCCAATTTTTTCAGTCTTCCCTCATAGTTCATGTTTTCTAGATCTTTAATCATTTTTGTTCTTCTCTACACTCTCCAATTTGTCCACATTTTTCCTGAAATGTGGCATGCAGAATTGGACACAATATTCCAGCTGAAGCCTAATCAGTGCGGAGTAGAGCAGAAGAATTACTTTTCATGTCTAGCTTACAACATTCCTGCTAATAGATTCCAGAATGATGTTCGCTTTTTTTTTTTTTTGGCAAGTGTTACCCTGTTGACTCATATTTAACTTGTGGTCCACTATGACCCCCAGATCCTTTTCCGCAGTACTCCTTCCTAGGCAGTCTTTTCCCATTTTGTATGTGTGCAGCTGATTGTTCCTCCCTCAATGGAGTGTTTTGCATTTGTCCTTATTGAATTTCATCCTATTTACTTCAGAACATTTCAAATTTTAATCCAATCCTCCAAAGCACTTGAAACCCCTCCCAACTTAGTATCTTCCGCAAACTTTATAAGTATACCCTCTATGCCATTATCAAAATCATTGCTGAAGATATTGAACAGAACCGGATCCAGAACTGATCCCTCTGGGACCCCACACATTATGCCCTTTCAGCATGACTGTGAACCACTGATTACTCTCTGGGAACGGTTTTTCAACCAGCTGACTGGTCTGTAATTCCCCACATTGTACTTATTTCCCTTTTTATAGATGAGCACTATATTTGCCCTTTTCCAGTCTTCTGGAATGTCTCCCATCTTCCATGACTTTTCAAAGATAATCGCTAATGGCTCAGATATCTTCTCAGTCAGCTCCTTGAGTATTCTAGGATGCATTTCATCAGGCTCAGGTGACTTTAAGACATCTAGTTTGTCTAAGTAATTTTTAACTTGTTCTTTTCCTATTTTACCCTCTGATCCTACCTCATTTTCACTAGCATTCACTATGTTAGACGTCCAATCACCACCAACCTTCTTGGTGAAAATTGAAACAAAGAAGTCATTAAGCACCTCTGCCATTTCCACATTTTCTTTTATTATTCTCCCCACACCCCCATTGAGTAACGGGCCTACCCTGTCCTTGGTCTTCCTCTTGCTTCTAATCAATCTGTAGAATGTTTTCTTGTTACCCTTTATGTCTCTAGCCAGTTTGATCTCGTTTTGTGTCTTGGCCTTTCTAATTTTGTCCCTACATACTTGTGTTATTTGTTTATATTCATCCGTTTTAATTTGACCTAGTTTCCACTTTTTGTAAGCCTCTTTTTTGAGTTTTAGATCATTGAAGATCTCCTGGTTAAGCCAAGGTGGTCTCTTGCCATACTTCCTATATTTCCTACACCATGGGATAGTTTGCTCTTGTGCTCTTAATAATGTCTCTCTGAAAAACTGCCAAGTGTCTTCAATTGTTTTTCCCTTTAGACTTGCTTCCCATGGGATCTTACCTACCAACTCCTTGAGTTTGATAACGTCCTGCCTTCTTGAAATCCATTGTCTTTATTGTGCTGTTCTCCCTCCTATCATTCCTTAGAATCATGAACTCTTCCCTTTCATGGTCACTTTCACCCAAGCTGCCTTCCACTTTCAAATCCTCAACCAGTTCCACCCTATTTGTCAAAATAAAATCTAGAACAGCCTTTCCCCTAGTAGATTTCTCCAACTTCTGAAATAAAATTGTCTACAATACATTCCAAGAACTTTTTGGCTAATCTGTGCCCCGCTGTGTTATTTTTCCAACAGATGTCTGAGTAGTTGAAGTCCCCCATCACCACCAAGTCCTGTGCTTTGGATGATTTTGTTAGTTGTTTAAAAAAAAAAAAAAGCCTCATCCACCTCTTCTTCCTGGTTAGGTGGTCTGTAGTAGATCCCTACCATGGCACGACCCTTGTTTTTAACCCTTTTTAGCCTTACCTGGAGACTTTTAATAAATCTCCTATTTCCATCTCAACCTCAGTCCAAGTGTATACATTTTTAAAATATAAGGCAACACCTCCTCCCCTTTTTCCCTGCCTGTCCTCCCTGAGCAAGCTGTACCCTTCTATACCAATATTCCAGTCATGCTTATTATCCCACCAAATCTCTGTGATTCCAACTATGTCATCATTGTGTTTATTTACTAGCATTTTGAGTTCTTCCTGCTTATTCCCCATACTTCTTGCATTAGTATACAGACATCCAAGATACTGATTTGATTCCCCCTTCCTCCCCCCCGTTCTGTCTTGTCTCTCCTTTATCTCTGCTATAACAGCCCATGCTCCCCCCAAATTCTGACCCTTCTCCCAGGTCTCCATGTTTGTGACTCACCTGCCCCCCTCAAACCTAGTTTAAAGCCCTCCTCACTAGGTAGCCAGTCTGTATCCAAATACAAGACTTGTTATGAATTATCAAAGATTTGCACTCTACTGGAAAATATGGCAATTTCCCAATTGTGTTACTGATGAAGAGGCTGGTCTGAGTGGAGCTCTGAGACCAGATACAGACAGAATGTTTACCTTTTTAAAAAGGAGGGTCACAGATAAAGTATCAAAACTACATTGCACAAAATCCTTAGAAGTGGCTAAATGGAGATACTGTTTAATATGCTACACAGAAGTTAGAAGACTGATCAGCAGTACTTTTTTCCAGCTGAAGGTTTCTACCATTTTCACTTTTAGCTGGCTAAACATTTGGATATACATATTGCAAGAAAATGATGGAGGTAATCAAGACAAAACAAGATGATTTGCAATCAGCTATTTCCAGTTTAGGCCCTGATCCCGCAAAGATTCATGGCATATGTAATTTTACTCATGTGTGTAGCCCAACTGAAAAAAAGAAGTCTGAAATGTTTGACCGATTACAGTTGCATATAACACCCAAGGCCCCGATCTTGCAAACACATACACATGTGCTTGTGTCAGTTCTCAGGGTACCCAGGACTGAGAGTCACCTTGTTACCCCCCTCTGCCTCCACTGAGAGGTAGACTTGCTTGTGCTTAACTGGGTGTCAGCTCCCTGATATCACCAGCCTGTTAGCCCCCCAAACACTCTCCTCTGGGCAGTGCTAGTCCTTACCTTGCTTTGCAGGTTAGCAATAGGTGGACCCTAGTCCCCAAGCCCCTTTGAAAAGCTCCCCGGTAGTGTTCAGCTGAACCACTGAACACTCACAGAAATACCAGGTCTGCTGTTCCCAGAGGAACAGTATGCACACCCGCTCATATGGTTCAGCTCAGGATCAGCACCTTGCTTAATACCACAGCACTACCACATATTTATAGTGAAAACAACAATAAGCTTCTTATCAAAAACTCAAGATTCAAGGGATAGTGAGTAAGCTAATTGGAAACAAAAAGTTACATATAAAATAAAATCATAACACGCTTTCTAGAGACCAAACTTAGCTTTACTTCGCCCCCAGGGTCCTCTGCAGCATTTCAACCAAGGTTGCTTGAGATCCCATTTTCATGAATGTAAACACACCGCCCTTTTATTTCCCAGTTGCAACATGATGTGGTATCTTTGTTCACTGAATACAGTTCAGTAAAACTTTGAAGTGTATAACAAGAGAAGGTTCTCTTCCATTGCTGTGTTTCTCTAGCTCTTAGTTCCTTTTTGGGATTTTTACATTCAGCTTTAGATCGGTGATGGGAGACCCATTGTGAATGAGACAATACTTAATTTACATCTCAACAGGGAGACAGGTGAATAAACATCCCTCAGCTGATAGAAAACCTGTTTGTCAAGCTTGCTTTGATACAGACTTTAAAACATATTTTCAGGATAAATACATTACTCCCTACAGTATTGTCTGTACATACATTTCACAATGATATTAATGATGAGTTTGCATTTGGAGAGGAAGATGATGTCTGTCTGTATCTGTGCAAGTTTTTTGTTGAGGTTGATGGATTTCCACTCCATACGGCTAAATTTAGTGCCTTGCATGGTGTCAAGTATCAGGGGGTAGCCGTGTTAGTCTGTATCTACAAAAACAACAAGGAGTCTGGTGGCACCTTAAAGACTAACAGATTTATTTGGGCATAAGCTTTCGTGAGTAAAAACCTCACTTCTTCGGATGCATGAGTGTGACCCCACTTTCATTTAAGACCTTACATGACCTCTTTGGTGAACCAGAACGTACATACCAGAATCAGGACATTCTGTAACCCTCTTGCCAGTTGGCCTCACAGTGCTTAACTTTAAGCATGTGAGCAGTTCCGTTGCAATTTCTGACATTTTGCATGTGCATTGGACTTTGAGGGAATTCGGGTCTCAGATCAAAATGGAGATGAGCTCAAAGTTCAAGCTGACAAGGTCTATTTTAACTGACTAGTTTCTGACACAGCACCCTTTGAATTATATATCCTGGATTTAAAAAAAAAAAAAAAAAATAGGAGGGGCGTAGGGTTTTTCTGCTCCCACATTAATGTTAATTGAGATCTTTTCAACAAGGAAGAAAATTACTAATTTTACAGGGGAACAGCAAAACTGACTCTTCACAAAGGTATCAAATGTACAAACATATTTTCTCTAACCTTTCAGTTAGAGCAACCAAAGGTCTCAATCTTGCAAACACTTGCACAAACGCTCAGTTTTATGCACACCAGCAGTCCTACTGATTTAAGCAAAACCACTCACTGGCTTAAGTTTAATAAGTGTATACGTCTGCAGGATCAGAAACGTAGCTATTCCTCATAACTATAGCAAGTACAAGATTTTCAGACAAAAAGGTGATTTTCAAGTGACAGTGACCATTTAACTAGAGACTGCGATAGGGAAAACAATGAAAAGGTAAAAGCTCCAAGAAGGTTAAAGCCATTGATAACTGCAACACACATTAATAAAGACAGATCAAAAAGATGGCTAAAAGCCATGTAGTTGCAAACCATTGCATAGCATACTTGGAAAGCCAACTCAGAGCCAGGATGTTTGAAAACTTTGGATCTCAGTGGCATAGACACACAAAATTGGTTTTATGGAAAATTCTGTACCAAAGAAAATATAAAAAACAAGCCTCGCCATATGAAGGTGGTCTATCCCGGCCACTTTAGGAAAATCAATACACACAGCAGTGTAAAGCATCACTGGAACTTTTTCTAATCGGAGGATTGAGACAGCATCATTCAAAGGTGTTAAATCACTTTTCTTGCTGGCTACCAGCCATTCAGGTTAAAGAGAAGAGACTCTGTAAAATTCAAAGAAAAACCTTGGAGGACCAAGGATACAAGGCCTCCCAGTTTACTGGATAGCACAGTACTTGAGAGAAGGATGATAGAGAAGCAAATACTAGTCACTGAAATGAAAGTCAGCAAGCATTCTGTAACTGCAGTCCTTACCATGTGTGCCTTCAAGTTTTCTATTATTCCATTACAGTTGCAAAGGGAGAAGTTTTGATATATTTAGGCTCTGGAGCAGGGCCGGCTCTGGCTTTTTTGCCGCCCTAGGCAAAAAAGCCACCCGCCGCCCCCCTCCCAGCACGGCAGAGGAGGGCGGCGAGCCCGGCCAGGGCTCTCCGCTCTCCCCGACCGGCCGGAGCGCCGCTGGGGAGGGCGGCGAGCCCAGTCGCGGCCCCACTCTCGGGCCTGAGCGCCCCGCCGCACTGCCCCCCTCCAGGCGCCGCCCCAAGCACATGCTTGGTGAGCTGGTGCTTGGAGCCGGCCCTGCTCTGGAGGCACCAATTATTTAACGTTATGTGTTTAACTTTCACCCACAGGGGGAAAAAATGCTGCAGTTAACAGAAGTGATTTTACATGGCTGGGATGATTTAGTTGGGGATCGGTACTGCTTCAAGCAGGGGGTTGGACTGGATGACCTCCTGAGGTCCCTTCCAACCCTGATATTCTATGATACGTTTCCAGCTGGACTGAAAATCATATTTCATGTGTGAAGTTAACATCTGACTGAAAAAAAATTACTTGTATGGCAAAATACTCCCATTTTTAATCTGCATCATTAGAATAACTGTTCATTCTGTATAATAATTTATGTATGTCCTGGTAACTCTCAATCACAGTGTATTCCTTCTAATTGGACATTTATTTGTATTTACTTCTTCCCAATTGCATCTGTCAGATAAAACCATTCAAAAAGTTTTAGATCAAAGACCATGAAGAATCAGATACAAAAACTTCACAGTATATACATACGTACACACACACCTATAATGTAATCCTAGAGGGTTTCATAACTTGTTGTACAATAAAAATAATCTTCAAAGACAATTGTGTTATTAGAGTCCATGCCAATAAAATAAAAATATACAAAAAAGTAAAAAGCAGAAGTATCATGTTACCCTGACTAAAGATACAAATCTGCCAACAACACTTATTCACTAGCCGTGTACAAGACAGTCATTGTACAAAAAATATACCTGGCAATTAGCTCCATGATGTCCTTTAGACCAAACCTGGTCATTGTCGATACAAAAGTTTTACTAACAGCGTGGACACCAAGACAGAATGCAGAGCCCCTTCCTTATGTCACATAAACCTTTAAAAAAAAAAAATCTCAGGTCCCCTACTGGTCATTAAAAACTAAGTTGAGAATGCCAAATTCGTCTCGCATATGGCCTAGTGCAGCAGTAGTCAAACAATCGTCTGTGAAGCACTTGCCTGGGTGTTCCATGGAGAGGTGCTTGGGCATATGGCGCTTACTCTCCTCGTTTCCAGCTGCTAGTATACAAATGTTTGGCTAACATTACCTTCCCACATAAGCAGTTTTGGTAGCTGACACAGGATGTCGTGCAAGGGCAAATGGAAAGAGGAGAAGAGCCACATGATCAGAAATGGGAGGGGAGATGTCTAAGAGACACCCTGTTAAGATGTGGCCTATGCTACAGAAAAAAGTCAGAAAACCCCCTACTGAGCATACATTTGAACACAGGTTTCATCACATAGCTCCTCCTCCGTACTTCGTTTTAAATGAAAATTCCACTATTATTTATATATATGCAATCCCATTGAGGTCAATGGGGTTTTATGGCTGCAGTTCACAGCTAAAGGTGTTCATCTTTATTCATATTTCATCTGTTCTACCATGATATTAAAACTGAGGAAAGGGAGAACAACAAAGTAGTAGTAGGAACATCTGTCCCTCTAGCTATTTTTATGGTTGCTATTAACCAGTTTTAAACCAGGCTTTATTCCCAGCTGTGGAATTGCTTTTTGGGTGCTCACTCCCAATACAAAAATATTTATCCCCCTGGGAAATCATGGTGTACCTAGTCCTGCTGGGGATCCCTTAAGACAGACCATGAGACCACCACTGGTGTTAGAGCCTAGAACAAGCTGGGGGGGGGAGGGTGCGTGCCAAGGAAAGATAGCAAAGAGGAGGGAAAAGGTTGAAGAGAGAAGATCAAAGACAACAGAGGAGTAAAACGGAGTGGGACAGACAAAGGTATCCCACCCAAAAAAACTGAATTGTTAGTCACAGACAAGAAGAGCTGCCTTCAGAAAAGCCAGAAAGTGATACTATAATCAGGAAGATCCAAATCACCTGCTAAAAGGGAGGTGGGGATCTACACTGCTAGTCCCTCTTGCCCAACCCCCCTAATTAGGGCATCGTCTGATATTGACAAATTGATAACATGAGCCAGATCACCTTACCTAAAGGGGTGGAAAGTCATTAACAACACACAGGTACCAGTACTGCAAACAGCCTCTACTCCAGGGGGACAATAAAATCAGCTACAAACCTCCCGTGGTGGAAGCCCAGCTGACAAGATCAGAGAGCAGGTGTGGCAGCTACCGCTGAAGTTACCAGGAAAAATTAGAGACACATCAGCAGCGTTTGTCTCCCCAACACCCTGACAAGGTGTGGGGGGGAGGAACCCAGAAAAAGAAACACCCTCTCACTCTACTTGTATAGCACAGGTCTGAAATACGCTAGGGAAGGAGTCACCTGGCAGGTTCTGAAGGAGTTAAAACACACACAAGGCTCCCAGCCTGAGGGCTTCCAGTCTCTACCCCCCACACCAGTTGAAACAGGGGAAGGGAGGGTGGCAGTGGGCATTGCAATTCGCCATATTACAAAACAAGCACACATGCAAAAACAAACACACACAATTTGTGGGGTCGGGGGAGTTAAAGGAGGACAAAAGGGGACCCAATCAGCTGGGAACATCCCAGCCCACCACAGTCCCTGCTGCTGCCTTTGGGAGCCTCTTACCTTTGGAGGGGTTGTTTTCCTTCCTTGCAGGCAGCAGCTGATGTGCCGCCACCAGGCTTCCCTTGCACCGGGGGCGAGCTGCAGGGGAGGGCGGCAGGGAAATCCCCCCAGCCCTAGGCGCGAGGTGGCCAAGGAGTGTCCCCCCGTCAGGAGGGCTCTCTCCGGCGCATAGATAACCAGCCTCGGGGAAGGAGGCACCCAGGTTACGCTGCTCCCCCCCGGTTCTGGCTTTCTGCTGCTGCTGCTGCTCGTGGAACAAAGTGCAGCAGCGAGGGGAGGACGCAGCAGGCAGCTCAGGGTTCCAAAGCGCCCGCCTCTGCCGCTTGCCGCTGCGCTCAGGCTTTCCGCAGGCCAGAGCGCCCCCTGCTGGCCATATTCTTCCCCGCATCGGGTGAGCTGAGCCGCGTTCTCACTAACCTGGTGTTCAGACCCGCTCGATCCTGATAGCTTTTACCTCCGTGGTGTGTTGTGTGTGCGCCCTGACCTTATTGCCTGTTCCCGTCAAAGCAGCTGAGTACAGTATGTGACTCCGGATTTTGTTGAAGGTTAATTAGACGCGCTGTACTTTTTTTATGAAAAATCAATACAGAAGTAATCGGGAAGGGCGTTCAACCCGGCATTCAAACCAAATCCATACATTTGGAGTAGCTGGGAGCGGGGGAGGAGATTGGAATCCAGCCCCTGATCTTGTTCTGAAATTTGCACTTTTTTTACCGCGTACCGGTAACATGCGAAACCAAGACCTTTATCCTAGAAACACTTGTACACTTAAGCACAGAAGCCATCCCACTGAACTCAGTGAGAATCACATATGTGTGATATTACATGCAGATTCGGTGTTTGCAGGATTGGTCAGAACAGCCTCAAAAATTGTAGTGTTCAAAATGCTGACACCGATCTAAAGCTGTGCTTCGTTTTTCCGGCCCATCTCTAAGCTCCATAACTCTCAGCTAAAAAAGTAATAGTCTCCTTTTCCTCTGTGTGATTTGCATGATTGTTTGCTAAACACAGGGCTGTCTCCCAGGCTATGACAACATGAATAAGAGCAATTACAAACAAAAACAAACAAACAAAACCCTTCATCATAAAAGCAGATATTGTAAAACCTGCCTTCAAATTAATCTAGTATGATAATGGAGTCTGCCATCCCAAGTGGAGAATTCAAATGAAGTTTGTCAGCTGGTTTATTTTATAACGGTTCCATCTGGAACTACATAGCCCCTAATTCTGCAAACACTTATGCATGTGATTCACTATACACATGTGGGCACTAGTGCTCACATAAGCCCCCATCCTGCAAAGAGTCTCCTTTAGCCAAATCTCATTACAAGTCTTGTATTACAAGTCACATGATTTGGGGGAGGGGTCTTTTCACTCTTAAGGCATGGAGTCATGTTATTACCTGAGAATCTCAATTTTCCTTTTTTAGCCCTTGTGGCTAGCATATAGAAAACATTAGCCCTGGTGAGTGCACAGAGAAGGTTATAAACATAAATCCATTCATGAAAGTTTCCTGCACAAAAGATACATTCAAAGAACCCGACACTGATTATTTTAAAATGTTAATGTTTTGTAAGCCAATCTCATGATTTTTTGAGGGCTGACTCATGATTCTGGAATATTTGGGCTTGGCAATACTAGAAGATTTAGAGCTTGTCAACACATTAACATTAAGGTAGAGTGTGAATTTTAAATGGATTAACCATTCCTAATTAACTCTGTAGTTGGGTGTTCTTATTCTGGAATAAGAGTATCCACACATGAAGTTATTTGGGAAAAGCTATTCTGGAATATTGCCCTATGTAGACAAATCCTCCCACGCATGCTGAATCATGCACTGTGAGTGGCCTCTTTGGCTTCAGTAGCACTGCTCACCAAGGGAAAAGCTAAAAACATCATTAATCTTTGCAGTATTGGGCCTTAGTTTTTAAAACTAGGCAACAGATTTTTTGTGCTACAGTAAAAACCAAAAGAGATCAGTAGAAACCAGTAAGACAGCAGGTGGATTCTACTGGAATTTCCACTAGGCATATCCTGCCTCACATCTGTGTTACTTGCTTTTTATGCAAATCAAGGATTTATTTGCAGGGCTAGGGAAAGTTAGGACCATCAACTGTCCCCTTTACTGCTTCTTTGTGATACATAAGGGTGGCCTCAAAGATTTTACCAAGAGTTAAGAAAAAGGGTGGAACTCCTTTGTTTGTTTTTTAACAATATAAGGAACATCAAAGTGTGCCTTGGGCGGCTGCTGTTTTCTGAAGAATTAGGCCCCCACCCTGCAAGCTGCTTTGTGGAGCTAGATGACTCAGCTTGTTCAGAACCCCCTGGAAGTCAATCAGATTCCATAGGAGCATGGAGCTCATTACAGGACCAGCATGAGAGAGACAAGGGCATCATAATGAGATGAAATCAGAGCTGCCACTTTCCCAGCTCTATCTTGAATAGGGGGAGATGTAGAACTTCTGTCAACTGTTCAACAGGAGTTCTGAGTTAAACAGGTTTTAACAAAAACAAGCAAAAAGAAAAAGAGTCTGACAAACATTGCCTCTTCCCCAGCTCTGGACCAGGAGGAACACCACAGCCCAGATTGCAGCTGATAGTAACATTGCAGTCCCAGCAATTCTTTGCTCTCCCACTGGGTCTTCTAGCAAAAACCAGAAATTTCTCATGGAGCAACAGGCACAGGAAAAAAAATAACATTGGAAGCTATATTTATGTATCACAAAGAAAACCTTCAACAAATCTAAAAAAATATGATTAATTAGTTGTTCTGAAACAGTTGAAGTCATGTCTTGCAAGGGGTGATTGGATGGCCCTTGGTCTCATGGCAGGGCTGAGGACAAATGCTGCTGCGGGTCATGGTAGCCTGGTGGGAGGGAGCTACTGTCTGATCTCTCATCTCCTAGAAAAAAGAATTTCTGATTCCTCTGGAGGACTTAGTTTTCCTTCAGAGGCTCCCAGGAGCACTTCCCTGGGTGTGTTAGGCATCAGGCATTGATGAATCCACATGTGCCTTTACTGGAGCTGTGCATTGAGGCACATAGGAAAGTAAGAGTGAGTGTGGGGGAAGCTAGAGAAAGATGGAGAAAGAGTGATCAGGTGACCCAAGAGATAGAAAGTGAGAGCGGAGACGTGAAATAATTGGGAAGGAAAAGAGAATGGAGGTAAGAGGGTAACTGGGAAAAGGGTTAAAAATGAAAACTCAGGAGAGAGTCTTCCCCCTGAGGGCCAAGGGGAAGAAGAAAAGATAAATAGAGAAAAAACATGAGGAAGAGATTGATGAGATACTAACACAGAGGAAAAAGCAAGCTGAGCCCTAGAAGGAAGAAGAAATAAATGAGAGAGAATGGATAGGCATTGTGTGGGGGGGAAAGAACTCTAGTGTGATGCTAAGCCAGCGAGGGTTAAGTAAACAGTATGCTGGTTGACCTGAAAGTAACTTTTAAGGATATATTAAACAGAGGCCATTGCTTGTAGTTAGTTAGCAAGGCCATGTTAAGTAGAGTAGCATAGCATCCTGATATGGAGGCCTGTATTGTTAGAAAATTAACAATAATTACTAATTGTATTTGTCTATGTTTACCTATATCTTGTTAGAAGTTTGTCAGTGATCTAATCAGCTTGTAGATACCAAACTTCTGTTCCTGTCTATAATGTTTCATTACTGTAGTCTATTGATTCAGAGATCAAAAGGGGATATTATCATTTAGATGGGACTTGTGGTGTAATAATATTATTGTCTTCATTTCTCTTTGAAGTTTGTAGTAAACCTGTGAACTGTCTGATGGTTAATTGCCTTATACTAATGAATGAAACTAGTTACTGGAATATGCCTCGGAAACAGAGATGAACTTCAAAGCAACAATACACATTACCTATTCTTCAGCCAATAAAGCCTGCTGTGATCACAGCTGAACTTCAGCTATAAAGAAGGTTTCGAGCTTGATCCTTGCTATCTCAGATCTGCTTAAACGTTGTCAGGGAAAATCTAAGTCGCAAGACTGAGGTCTCCAGGACTTTTCTGGATTATCCCTGCAATTTCTCATGGAAGAATTTGAACACATTCTGCACATGGACTGTCTATTGGACTATAACCTTTAAAATTTATTTGAGATGGATTTTTACAAATCAGCAACCTCGCCATCTATGCTATGAAACTGACCTAAGAACTTTATTCATATCTGTACATAGAATGATCTCTTAACCACAGTAACTCTTTTTCTTTTTTAATACATCTAAGATTTAGTTAATAAGAATCATCTGTAAGCATGTATTTGGGTCTTTGAGATATTCATTGTCCTTGTGGGTAATGCGTCCAAACTCTTGGGATTTATATATGGTGAATAAGGTTTACAGTAACCCTCACTATATTAGACTTGGCTGTGTCTTAAAGGGAATTGTATTTTGACATCTTGGAAACCAGTAAGGTATTGCAGAAGCTGTTTTGTTACTGGCGTGGTGAAATCTAGTTATAGAATAAACCACCAGTTCTGGGGATTGTCTGCCCTATTTTTTGCAGTTTGCCTCTGATTGAACATTCTCAGTATAGCCCCTCCAGCGACCACGGTCATATCTAGTATTACATATAAGCTGTGCAAAGCACTTACACAGGAGTTAAAATAAGGGTGAGGCTGGGAGTGCAGCACTTCCCCTCTTCTTTGGCTGGCATGGTGGGGGGTTCCTCCTCCTCTTTCAGTCTGTTGTAATCATTGGGCTTGCACTAATGATAATACAGTGTTTGGAGAACGGCTGCAGAATACAATTATGCTTTTTAAATCAGGGCAGAGAATACTTAAAGGGAAGGGGGAAATGAACAGGAACGTAGAGAGCAGATTGGAATGCAAAAATAAAAATAAAGTGGAAGCTGGAAGAATAGACAAGAAAAAAAAGTACAAAGAGTTTGCTGAAGAAACTCTGATTTATGTACCGACATCCAGCCTATGTTTTAGCAGATTTTCTTAAGGATGTTATTGTACATGGGCTAGTAGATATTTATTTTTTAAAACTGTTGTCACTCTTTTTCTTTTGGTATGAGTTCATCTACCATAAGGCCAGCAGGTCAAGAAGTTTGGGCTGAGATAGCAGCAACTAATAAAGAAATAAAAAGGATAGGTGGGTGGAAATAAAGGGTTTATGAAAATTAGAGAGAAATTTCCCCTGATTTATTTGAGGGGGGGAATTCTGAGGTTTTTGTCACTGATGTAGAATATCATAGGGGTATTTCCTGTGTTGTGCAACTCCAGAATCACTGCAATTCTGCAGAAGGGTCTGACAAATTCAGCTGAGATTCTTTTTACCCCACACTTTCAGAATTCTGCAGATCACAAGTTATCTTGGTCTGAGGCATTTGTAATCTACTTTTGCAAGTGTTACATGAAAAGCAGGGTGTATGGAAAAATTGCAAGTCTACAAACCCATCACTAATACCATGTTCACACAATATCTAAAACACATAGGGAATTATTCAAATAGCACCACATCAGACGCGGCAAACTGGAAAACTCATGCTGAGATCTGCTATTGGATTCCCACTCTTCCTGAAAAATGGAAGACCAGACACTGTAGTAACTGCAGAGCCTTCAGCTGAAAGATTTAGGAAGCAAGCCTGATTCTTTTCTTGCATACAACATTTTCACACAATGTATCTCCACTGAATCAATTAGGGTTACTCTTGATTTACACTTGTATAAGTGTGAGGTGAATCAATTTTTATTACTCCACCATGATCCATGCCAGCTGAGGAGAAACAAACTCATCTTTCCTCAGTCCTAAAGGTCAGATGTGAGGAGCCACTTTGCAGTTGGTAAGAAGAAAAAATCAGGGGGAGGAATTTTGGGGGAAAGAAAAATACCACAACTGAAACTATAAGGGTAGCGGGAAAACCCTCATATATCCTTGCAACTTAAGTAAAATAACAGAAAAATCTTGCTTTGGAAAAAAGTTGAGAAGAGTCTCTTCTAGTAATAAATATGGACTGGAGGATCTGGAAAAAAAATGTAGAAGTGATTCTGAGCTCAAAAGCTCAGTGTTCATTTGAGCTTATGTTTTTTGTTTTTTAAAAAACACCTTTAAACCCTTGCTGGGTTTAATCTCCTCAGGCTCTATAAATAAATAATAAAAGAAAGTAACTCCATAATGAAAGCTGAATTTTAATTTCTAATCTAAACCCAGATGTTACTAGACAATCTACAACTGACATGTCACACTGGCCTCTAAATTGATAGATTATATTTGTGGTCTAAGCAGAATTTTCCCACAAAATTTGAAATGAATAAAATAGGGCTCCTGTATTATGATACAGTAAAAACAGAGTTAGTAAACATGTTTCCAAAACATTGTGTTCTTGCTGCTTTCTAGCAAAACATGAACAAACCTGAACAAAAGAGATTGTTCAAAACCCATATTTGTGGACTCCCTTATCAGTAGGTTTGGCAGAATTACTTTTTTTTTTTATAATTTTGACCGATAATATTGGTTTATTTTTACACTTTGTTAAAGATCAATTTAAATTTTCACAGTTGCAGGAAATTATGGATGGGTCAGACAATATAATGTAATGACAGTAGATGCTGAGATTCAAAAAGTTAAAGCTTTATAAATGTTAAGACAAACTGTCAACATCGCGTGTCAAAATACACAAAGTAGATATCCATAAATCAAACTCTAATATGTTCAAGCAGCATTTTTCTTACTTTGCCTTCTGTAAATTTTAGATTCTCTTTAGAAACTAGGGCTGTAGATTAATCACAGTTAACTCATGTGATTAACTCAAAAATTAATTGTGATTAACTCAAAAAATTAATCGCAATTAATCACAGTTTTAATCACACTGTTAAACAATAGACTATCAATTGAAATTTATTAAATATTTTGGATGTTTTTCTACATTTACAAATATATTGATTTCAATTACAGCACAGATTACAAAGTGTACACTGCTCACTTTATACAATTATTTTTGATTAAAAACAAAAAACAAAACAAAACCAGTATTTTCCAATTCACCTCATATAAGTACTGTAGTGCAATCTCTTTGTCGTGAAAGTGCAATTTACAAATGTAGATTTTTTTTGTTACATAACTGCACTTAAAAACAAAAAAATACAAAACTTTAGAGCCTACAGTCCACTCAGTCCTACTTTTTGTTTAGCCAATCGCCAAGACAAACAAGTTTGTTTACATTTACGGGCTATAATGCTGCCCACTTCTTATTTACAATGTCACCAGAAAGTGAGAACAGGCATTCGCACAGCACTTTTGTAGCCGGCATTGCAAGGTATCTATGTGCCAGATATGCTAAATATTCATATGCCCCTTCATGCTTCAGCCACCATTCCAAAGGACATGCTTCCATGCTGATAATGCTCGTTAAAAAAATTATGCATTAATTAAATTTGTGACTGAACTCCTTGGGGGAGAATTGTATATCTCCGGTTCTATTTTACCTGCATTCTGCCATATATTTCATGTGCTAGTAGTCTTAGATGATGACTCAGCACATGTTCATTTTAAGAACATTTTCACTGCAGATTTGACAAAATGGAAAGAAGGTACCAATGTGAGATTTTTAAAAATAGCTACAGCACTCAACCCAAGGTTTCACAATGTTAAATGCCTTCCAAAATCTGAGAGGGATAAGGTGTGGAGCATGCTTTCAGAAAAGCTACCAAGAGAAGAAGGTGTGTGGTGGTGGTCGGGGACTCCCTCCTCAGGGGGACTGAGTCATCGATCTGCTGCCCCGACCGGAAAAACTGATAAGTCTGCTGCTTGCCAGGAGTTAGGATTCACAATGTGACAGAGAGACTGCCGAGACTCATCAAGCCCTCAGATCGCTACCCCTTCCTGCTTCTCCATGTGTGCACCAATGATACTGCCAAGAATGATCTTGAGTGGATCACTGCAAACTATGTGGCTCTGGGAAGAAGGATAAAGGAGTTTGAGGTGAAAGTGGTGTTCTCGTCCATCCTCCCTGTGGAAGGAAAAGGTCTGGGTAGAGACCGTCAAATCGTGGAAGTCAATGAATGGTTACGCAGGTGGTGTCAGAGAGAAGGCTTTGGATTCTTTGACCATGGGATGGTGTTCCAAGGAGGAGGAGTGCTAGGCAGAGACGGGCTCCACCTAACAAAGAGAGGGAAGAGCATCTTCGCAAGCAGGCTGGCTAACCTAGTGAGGAGGGCTTTAAACTAGGTTCACTGGAGGAAGGAGACCAAAGCCCTGAGGTAAGTGGGGGAATGGGATACTGGGAGGAAGCACGAGTAGGAGAGCGCAAGAGGGAAGGACTCCTGTCTCATACTGAGAAAGCAGGACGATCAGCGAGTTATCTTAAGTTCCTATACACAAATGCAAGACGCCTGGGAAACAAGCAGGGAGAACTGGAAGTCCTGGCACAGTCAAGGAACTATGATGTGATTGGAATAACAGAGACTTGGTGGGATAACTCATATGACTGGAGTACTGTCATGGATGGATATAAACTGTTCAGGAAGGACAGGCATGGCAGAAAAAGTGGGGGAGTTGCATTGTATGTAAGAGAGCAGCATGACAGCTCAGAGCTCTGGTATGAAACTGCAGAAAAACCTGAGAGTCTCTGGATTAAGTTTAGAAGTGTGAGCAACAAGGGTGATGTCGTGATGGGAGTCTGCTATAGACCACCAGACCAGGGAGATGAGGTGGACGAGGCTTTCTTCTAACAGAAGTTACTAGATCACAGGACCTGGTTCTCATGGGAGACTTCAATCACCCTGATAACTGTTGGGAGAGCAATACAGCGGTGCACAGACAATCCAGGAAGTTTTTGGAAAGTGTAGGGGACAATTTCCTGGTGCAAGTGCTGGAGGAACCAAGTAGGGGCAGAGCTCTTCTTGACCTGCTGCTTACAAACCGGGAAGAATTAGTAGGGGAAGCAAAAGTGGATGGGAACCTGGGAGGCAGTGACCATGAGATAGTCGAGTTCAGGATCCTGACACAAGGAAGAAAGGAGAGCAGCAGAATACAGACCCTGGACTCCAGAAAAGCAGACTTTGACTCCCTCAGTGAACTGATGGGCAGGATCCCCTGGGAGAATAACATGAGAGGGAAAGGAGTCCAGGAGAGCTGGCTGTATTTTAAAGAATCCTTATTGAGGTTACAGGAACAAACCATCCCGATGTGTAGAAAGAATAGTAAATACGGTAGGCAACCAGCTTGGCTTAACAGTGAAATCCTTGCTGATCTTAAACACAAAAAAGAAGCTTACAAGAAGTGGAAGATTGGACAAATGACCCTGGAGGAGTATAAAAATATTGCTCAGGCATGCAGGAGTGAAATCAGTGAAATCATACTTGGAGTTGCACCTAGCAAGGGATGTTAAGAGTAACAAGAAGGGTTTCTTCAGGTATGTTAGCAACAAAAAGAAATTCAAGGAAGTGTGGGCCCCTTACTGAATGAGGGAGACAACCTAGTGACAGAGGATGTGGAAAAAGCTAATGTACTCAATGCTTTTTTTGCCTCTGACTTCACAAACAAGGTCAGCTGGGGCCAGATGTGCTGCATCCGAGGGTGCTAAAGAAGTTGGTGGATGTGATTGCAGAGCCATGGGCCATTATTTTTGAAAACTCATGGCAATCCGGGGAGGTCCGGATGATTGGAAAAAGGCTAATGTAGTGCCCATCTTTAAAAAAGGGAAGGAGGATCCGGGGAACTACAGGCCATTCAGCCTCACCTCAGTCCCTGGAAAAATCATGGAGCAGGTCCTCAAGGAATCAATTCTGAAGCACTTAGAAGAGAGGAAAGTGATCAGGAACAGTCAGCATGGATTCACCAAGGGCAAGTCATGCCTGACTAACCTAATTGCCTTGTCAGTTTCTATGACGAGATAACTGGCTCTGTAGATGAGGGGAAAGCAGTGGATGTGTTATTCCTTGACTTTAACAAAGCTTTTGATACGGTCATCCATAGTATTCTTGCCATTGCTGGAGGTGAAATGCAGCAGCTGTTTTCAGCAACACTACACAACACTGTAGGACAGGAAATGAAGAAGGACACCGTGTCCAGCTGAAGTCAGTGGGAGTTGAGGAGCCTCAATTCAGCACTAGTGTTTAATTCTAAGTCACTTAAATAGCCATAAAGCCATTCAATGCATTGCCCCTTGTGATGATTGCACATCGTCATTCGTCTCTCCCCTCACAATGTTGGCAATGCACTGAGCTGATAGGTTCCCATATTCAAAGTTAGCTGCATGCAGTATTGCTGTTCTTTCATGTCAGATTCCCTTCCACCATTAATATAACAGATTTTAGTCTTATTACTACCTTTCATCATCAGCTTGCTAAAATCTTTTCAATCCCCTACCTTTTAAATTCACTGAATATAAATCCTGTCACAAAGAGTTCTCCATTGCTAAATAAAGAAACAAAGACATACTGTACATTCTGGGCAGTATTCAATAATATCCTTCTAGACATCTTGAATGCCATGTAAACCCTAAAGCACTCCCTCAACCAGGTAGGAACTGAGGGATTCCAAGAGATAGAGAACATGCTGCATGTTTTCCCAATGAGGCTCAGCACAAAGATGTGTTTTTAGCACAAGAATCTGAAAAAGCTCACAGTGTTTGGTGCTCCCCATCTCCTTCTAATGTAGTGATCAAGAATTAGTACAGCTAGTTGTGGTATAGAGAACACAGGGAGCCTTGAAAGGAGATGATTTTAAGGGACTTAACTATGATTATAAGTAGTACATAGAGAACCCCAGTTAGAACCACTCACTATCCCCCACCAAACCTGAATTCTATATGGGGTCTCCTATTAGGGCACCAGTCTGCAATAATCTCCCCTTCCCCCACCATACGGAGTGGGAACCCCATGGAGTTCCTCAGCAGTAGGTTGGAGAAACAGCCTGAGGGAAGAAAGTCTCCCTACCCTAGACTTTCACAGCCCCAGGACACCAGTGATAGCAGCAGGCTGCTTTTTAAAAAGCAAACTATGAATATTATTTCCCATTTGCTGATTGGATGTTAGCCCAAATCTCTTCTCTTTTGCACTGCCAACATCATGCACCTCTCCATCATTCCCTTCCTCTTCTCCTACTTCTTTACCTTTCCCCTCCTTTCCTTATCCCTCTCCTACACCTCCTCTCTAACATGAAAACAAACATAAAGGTAACTCAGTGGTAATGTGTATCTTTGTTTCCCCACTGGGATTGGGCTATATTAGAAGTTTGAGTCATCTACTGCCTCTAAGCTAATGGACTCTTAGCTCCAGAGGCCAGAGTTTGTTCTTTTAGGATGTCTACTCTGCATTTTAAAACCTACAGCAGTGAGTATTACCCAAGACTGGTGGTATGTTCTATAATTAGGTTTCATCAACGTGGTAACAAGTGTGTACTCCTAAAGTACTATAACAGTCTACCCATGGAGTCACAGACAGTCCCCTCAGGCATTCCAGTCTTTCTTGCCACCTAGGCAATCTGGACAAGGTGATGGATGGTCACTTTACACCAAAAAATCACAACACTAGTCTGTTTACTCCCAGTCCCAAAGGGCCAGTCGCTTCCCCAGGTCAATTGTACTCAGTTCTCATCCCAAAGACAGCAGCTGTAGCCCATCCTGTAATAAATTAAGAAAATAACTGAGAGTTATTTCCAAGGTTAAATCAGGAAAGCATATACACAAGTGAGATACATTCTTAAGTTCAGAAGGTAATAGAGGTTTCTATAATAAGCAAGCTTTTATGTCCTTTGGTGCTAAGCCAAGCAGCTTGGGGATCTTTTGCTTAAGTCTAGGAATCTTTGCCCCTCAGTGTTCAGACAGCATAAAGAGACTTCAGTTTCTTCTAGTTAGCGATTTTTATTCTTCCCTCTCTATAATCCAAGCTGATGGGACAAGCGCTCCTGCACATAATCTCTTCATGGGTGGGTGTGGGGAGCAAATGACAAGGTTGTTGTTCCACAATGGCCCATTTGGATTTGGTATTCTTTCTTGATGGGCAGGAGAGAGAACTCTTGGGGTAGATTAATATTTCACACTTGGTAATGTTTCTCCCCTGATTGTGGGAATTTACTATCTTAACTATTTTTATAGTTATAGAGCAAACATTTAAACACTACCTGTAAATGGGGTACAGATATTATAAGTAGAATTAATATATGTAGCATCCTACAAGCATTCCATGAAGTCTAAACATATTGTTATAATTCTAATATCTATTTTGATCATGCTAACACGTGGGTAAGCAAGACAAGCTTCCAGCTATGCATTTGTAAGTGTTCAGTGAAGCTTAGGGACCTTAGCATGAGCTGGCACTTCCTGGTAGAGCCCAAACACAGCTGCTTTTAGCGCCATAACGCAAGCCCCATGAGCTTGCATCTGTAGACCCTAGGCTCTGAGACTCACTGCGGTGGAGTTTAAAAATACAATGTAGACATACCCAGAATTCCTGTGTTCAGTCGCCACTGATGACCTGACTAGGAATGTGTGATGGGATCCTTGGGGTGCAACCTGGAACTGGGGGTACTGCTGTGCCCCCTTAAATCTCCAGCCTGGGCTGTCTCTCACAATGCTTTGCTAGTGACAAGCAGCAAACCCCTCCAGGTGCTGTTATCACTCAGTATAACTGTGTGTGGAGCCTCACACCCAGAAAGAATGCATGAATGCTCCCTGACCCACTCACGAATCACATGGAGGAAGGTACCAGCAAATCTCCCAAACTCCTAGCCTTGCACCCCAGAACTGTGCCATCTTGCCCTGCTCAGAAGCCTGACCAGTATAAGTTTATTACCCAGTCTGTCTTCCCTCCATGTGGAGAGGACTGAGCTAAGATTTCCCAAACACTTCAACCAAAACACACTATTTTAGATAAAATATAAAACCAATTTATTAACTACAGAAAGATAGATTTATAAGTGGTAGGTGAAAAAGGTCAGAGATAGTTTCCAAAGAAAATAAAAGGTAAACACACAGTCTAAATCTTAAACCTTATTAGACGAGGTAGTATTTGGATCAAGCAGTTTTCTAGCACCGCTAGATGTTACAATTCTTAATACACAGGCTTCCCCTTTAAGCCTGTCACCAGTCTCCTCAGTTCAAGTCTTTGTCTTCCCAGCATTCTTGTTGCTTCCAGCGTAGCTGGGGGAGAAGAAAGGCCAAAAAACATGATGCCATTGTCCCCTATTTTATATCCTCAGTCAGGGCCGGCTCCTGATTTTCTGCCACCCCGAGCGGCCAAAAAAAAAAAAGCTGAGGCTGTGTGATCGCGCCACTCCACTCTTCGGCGGCAATTCAGCGGCAGGACCTTCACTCCGAGAGGGACTGAGGGACCCGCTGCCGAATTGCCGCCAAAGACCCGGGCATGCTGTCCCAATAGCGGCCGGAGTGCTGCCCCTTGGTATTGGCCGCCCCAAGCACCTGCTTCTTTAGCTGGTGCCTGGAGCCATCCCTGTCCTCAGTCCATGTGCCTGGAAAACACTAGCTCAGACATATACTGGTGGGCTTTGCTAAATCACAGAGTTGAGCAATCCCCCAGTGTGTGATGCTTGTGCAGCCATCTTACAGTATTATACATCATTTGTTTACAGCTCCTTTGCTGATTAATGGTCACTTAACACTGTCCTGGAAGTGGATCACCACCTAGCAGTAGAGACTCTCAAACTTACAACATATTTCAATAACTTCCATACAGCAAAATCTCATCACTTGGAGGTACAGAGTGCCACCGGATACTTTTGCATAAATAAATGAATAAGTAAGTTGAAAAGAAGAAGAAACAGAACTAACATAAGATTGACCATTATACCCTGCTCCTGCTCCTTGTGTGTTGTACCCCTCTCACCATCTTGTGTCTCTTTTTTTGTGTGTGTGTGTTTTTAGATTGTAAGCTCTTCAAGGCAGGGACTGTGTCTTCATATCGTACCTAGCACCAGGGCCCAATCCTGACAAGGGCTTTTTTGCTCCATCAAGATTGAAATATACAGTAATAAGTGTCAGTACATGCTTTTTACACTGCCCCACAAGATAAGAACAAGCAATTTGTTCCCACTTAAAAATAAATTCTTCATGGGAAGGTTTGTCAGCCTGTGGAATTCACTGCTGCACAAGGCAGACACCCCAAGACTGTTGTTGGATTTAGAAAAGGAGAGGAAGGGAATTCTATCTAAAGTTAAACTTACATGATGTATTAGGAACAACAGAATCCCTCTCCTATTCTTTCTTCCCCATCCCCCAAAATCAAAGCAAGCAGGCACAAGTGGGAAAATCAACAAGGCTTAAGCGCAAAACTGCCTAAATCACTTTAGAAAATGGGACTTAAGTTCCTAAATTACTTTGATGCTTTTGAAAGTTTTATCCTAAATTTCTATTTTGCATTGCAATGTGTGAGCCCTTGCTACTTTGTCTTTTGGGATGGCAACCGTATGATTTCTTTTGCTGGTAGAAGAGGAAGCATTGTGGAAAATGGATACTGGAAACATTCCTATTGTATGCAAACAAATTGACTTGCAGGGGTTAACAGTGACTTTCTCATAACACTCTATAGCACTTGTCAATGCTGCTGTATCTGGACAAGTGAAAAATAAAACTTAAAGATAGATAAATAATTTTCTGATCAATAGCCAAGCTGAGATATGAGTAATCAAAGGTCATTTTATTATTTCTACAGCAACCAAGTATATAAGGTGCTTTATAGCGCAGCTGGAAGCATGTGGTTTCTGCTAAAAATAGCTTGCAATCCCAGGCTCTGATTTGGTACATGGATTCATGGGAAACACTGGGTCACACACTCAGGTAGTGTAGTTTGTGTCCTAGCCACAGGTCCCAGGCTTGCATTTCTCAGTTACTGGTTTCTCACTGTAAAGGCAGTACTCTGCCTCTGCTACCACAGAAACCTGCTCAGACTTTGCTGGCCAGACCTTCACACCAAGCTGTTTATTTAGGGTCCTTCCACCAACACCTTCACAGGTGTTAGCTCCCAGGACCCAAGAGAAGACAAGGTCTTCCTTCCTGGTGAGCTCACTGACTCAAGGCTCAGCTAGCCCTGCTCCTCTCCCTTGTACTGCCTTCCTGTGCCTTTTTATCAGTCCTCAGAGGAGGTGCTAATTAATTCTTTAGTCCACCCTGCCTGCTATCCTAATTAGCTAATTACATTTCATTTCCCAATCATGCCTTGTGGGAGAGTGCAGGCTCCCCTGGGAACTCCCTGCAGTCTTGTCATACTCACCAATCCAATCTCTTTCTGAAGAATCAGAGGGGTAGCCGTGTTAGTCTGAATCTGTAAAAAGCAACAGAGAGTCCTGTGGCACCTTTAAGACTAACAGAAGTATTGGGAGCATAAGCTTTCGTGGGTAAGAGCCTCACTTCTTGCATCTGAAGAAGTGAGGTTCTTACCCATGAAAGCTTATGCTCCCAATACTTCTGTTAGTCTTAAAGGTGCCACAGGACCCTCTGTTGCTTCTTTCTGAAGAATGGGGATGATAATATTTAAGGGATGGGGACAATGTGAGGCCTCATTCATTAACAATAATAAAGTGCTTTGAGGTTTTCAAACTGGGAGTGCTATAAGGGCTCAATCCAAAACCCATTGAGGCTAATGGGACTCTTTCCATTGAATTGAACAGGCTCTGGGTCAGACTCTTGAAGAGACAGAATTGCCATTGTACTTAGCATGGGTTCTGATATTGCAGGATGAATGACTCCATTGTAACAGATAACACAAAATACACAAAGTGCTAGCAAGTCAAAATGAATTATTCCTACATGCAACTTTGCTTTGTATTTGACTAAAGAGGTATTCTTGGTAGCATCATCTAAGTTGTAGACTTTAAAGTTATCAGCATGAAGACTGCAACAATTAAAAACAAACCGGGAATATAGGGTGACCAGATGTCCCGATTTTATAGGGACAGTTCTGATTTTTGGGTCTTTTCTTATATAGGCTCCTATTACCCCCCACCCCCGTCCCGATTTTTCACATTTGCTGTCTGGTCACCCTACAGGAACAATAGATTGAGCTTTCCAGCCTGTGAGAACAGGCAAATGGCAAAGAACTGTCTAAATTCTGAGTGGAACATAATATATATAACATCTGACAGCAACTCCAATCAATCAAATCACTATAGCACAGACAGACCATACTCCCCCAGCACCAGGCCTGTACACTCACAGCAGTTTTCCTAGTTGATGGGGTGAATGCTATAACAGTTTTGAAGGAATGCGAAAGCTTAGTGATAAATGCAAATGTCTCTTGTGTATTTCATTCACCTGATTCTCTCTTTGGAAGGATGATGGGGAAGAAGGGACTTGACAGCTTATTTCTCTAGTGTGGAAAGACACTTCATATTACCTAATCTCTTAAGCATTCTCCATTCAATTGCAAGGGAGCCAACTATAGATAAGGTCATTATAATAAACACACAGGGGTTTCCCCTGCCCCTTACTCTGATAAGCAAGTGCCCAAGAAAATTGAGGACACTCAGAGGATGTCTACACTGATAGAGTTACACTGCTGGGAGTTACAGCGCTGCTCAGAGACTGCTGAAGGGAAACCGCTGTTGTGTCTTCACACTGTCAGCTGCCTGCACAATAGCGTGTTCACACTTGCGGCAATTACAGTGGTATTTGGAGCAGTGCACTCTGGGGAGCTATCCCACAGAGCATTTCTTCCTCTTCTGCTGCTAAGAGTTGTGGGAAGATGGAGGGGGGTCGTGGGGCATCCTGGGTCCTGTCCCAATGCCCTGTGATACATTGCTTCGCATCCCAGAAATCCCTGTGCTTCTGTCCGCATTTGGTCATCTTTCAACAGTTTGTGTACTGCATGCTCTGCCTCTTCGGTCTGCAGGAATGGATCCCAAACTGTTGACCAGTATGCTGCTTGCTCTGACCAACACTTCACGAGTGGCAGTGGAGTTATTCCTTAAACTACTGTAAGCAGAGTCAGGATGAGCTCTACCCTGACATCTGGTGGTGAATTATGGCGAGTGTGGAAAAGAACTCCAGGGGCTGATCTTGTTTGCATTGGCACACCCACCCGCCTGGCATGAGACAACAGCAACTGAAAGTGGTTTCTTTGGATGGGGTGGGATCCCCAGTTTCTCTGTTATTGGGGCAGGAGGAATAAAGTGTTGTTACCCTGATTGTGTGAATCAAGGACAATGAAACTGTTTTATGACAGAGGGTCTCACCATCACCTAAGTAGCACTTGCTAGACAAGGGAAATGGGTTCCAAAACCCAGTGAATTGAGAGAGGATGGTGACAGGTAGTTGTACCTGATGGTATGGGTGTCCCTTTGAGGGCCGGAAACACCAATTGCATCATCTCCTCTCTCCATTGTTAAATAGCAGAACTAATTTTGATTCTATTGAGAGTCTATTTACAGGCTGCTATGTGGAATTTACTCTGGGCCAATGGTGTACCAGCACTGGGGCTCCCCTACTACAAGTTGAAATCAGTAAAGAGCTAAAGTTACTAAGAGCTGAGATCACTGAGTGCTGTGTTAACCAGTGGGGGAGCCTGAAGCTATATTGTAAGTGGCTGGCGGAGCAGAGTGGAGCAGTTTGTGGCCCACGAAACGGTTACTGGAGCAGTTTGCGGAATGGCTGGAGGAATGGAGTGGAGTAGAGCGGAGCAGTTCATAGGGCAGCAGGAGCGGCTCACGGGACAGCTGGTGGAGTGGAGCGGCTCATGGTGAAGGCTGCAGCGGAACCCCACGGAGAGGCGGGCAGTCAGCCTCGGACCATGTAAAGTGCCCCTTAACACCCTGCCTGTTCCCATTTCTCTCCCCCCCCTTTCCACCCAGGCTGGGGGTGGGGGGTAAAACCCTGCAGATAAACTTTTGAACTCTGGGGCTGCACTGACCAGGGGCAGAGACTTTGGGTTGCTGGACTTTTGGGATTCTTGGGTTGCTGGACTCAAGAAACTTTTGGGGTGTTGGACTTTGGGGACTCTGGGTGATTTTTGGGTTGCTGGATTCAAGAACCAAAGGGAAAGGACACGGCCCAATTTGCTGGGGTGGGTCTTTTGCTCATGGTTTGTGTTATGAATCCTGTTTGTGGTGTTTTTCCAATTTAATACTGATGTCGTTTACCTCATGTTATTAAACATTTTCTACTACACTCAGACTCGTGCTTGCGAGAGGGGAAGTATTGCCTCTTAGAGGCACCCAGGGGGTGGTATGTAATTGTCCCAGGTCACTGGGTGGGGGCTCATGCCAGTTTTGCATTGCGTTATTGAAACAGAACCCCTAGATACAGAACCCGGCCCTTGTTGCTGCCAACTAAGAGAGGCAGAAGGGTTACACTACAAAGGCAAGAGCAGTTTGACATTGATCTCACCACACGTAGTAGCTACGACACGAGATTGCTTGTGGCATTCACGGACATGCTCACCACAGTGGAACGCTGCTTTTGGGCTCGGGAAAGAAGCACTGAGTGGTGAGAGCACATTGTGATGCACTTCTGGGATGATGAGCAGTGGTTGCAGAACTTTCAGAAATGAGGAAAGCCATATTCATGGGACTGTGCGATGAGCTCGCCCCAGCCCTGCAGCACAAGGACATGAGAATGAGAGCTGCCCTGCCATTGGAGAAGCACATGGCAATTGCACAGTGGAAGCTGGGTACTCCAGACTGCTACCGATTGGTCGCTAACCAGTTCAGAGTGGGAAAGTCGACCGTTGGACTTATGTTGACGGAAGTGTGCAAGGCCATTAGTCACATCCTGCTCCGAAAGACCGTGACTCTGGGCAACGTGCGTGACATTGAGGATGGCTTTGTACAAATGGGCTTCCCTAACTGTGGAGGGGCAATAGATGGATTCCAATTCTGGCACTAGACCACCTCGCCACCGAGAACATTAATCGCAAGGGGTATTTCTCAATTGTTCTCCAGGCGCTTATGGATCACCGTGGGTGTTTCACAGACATTAATGCAGGCTGGTCCGGAAAGGTGCACGCATCTTTTGGAACACTGGCCTGTTCAGGAAGCTGCAAGCAGGGACTTTCTTCCCGACCAGAAATTGAAATGCCCATTGTGGTCCTGGGAGACCCTGCCTACCTCTTAATGCCGTGGTTTATGAAGCCATACACGGGGCAACTTGACAGCAGCAAGGAGCAGTTCAACAACAGGCTGAGCAAGTGCAGAATGACTGTTGAGTGTGCTTTTGGCCATTTAAAGGCCCACTGGTGCTACCTCTATGGGAAGCTGGACCTGGCCAATGACAATATTCCTATGCTTATAGTCGCATGCTATACGCTCCATAATATCTGTGGAGGGAAAGGTGAAAGCTTCACTCAGGGCTGGATTGCAGAGGCTCAGCACCTGGAGGCTGAGTTTGAACAGCCAGAGACTAGGGCTATTAGAGGGGTGCAGCATGGGGCCATAAGAATCAGTGATGCCTTGAGGCAGCAATTTGGAGCGCAGTGCTTGTAATGCTAGGAGGTAATTGTGATTGGTGCAGACGATGCACTATGAAGGTTTAACATAATTGTCTGGTGCTTTGCAGTGCTCTGTTTGCTTTCAATTAATAGAATAAAGATTGCTTTGTGTATGTCCAGGGATCATATCCAACCTCCTCCTTTGGAGTACAATGCAGCAGGTACTGTACTTCAGCAGGGCCAAACTGCAGAGGGATGGGTGTTGAGTGTAGTGGGTAGTGGGAATCCGCAGTGCTGGACTGCGGGGAGGAGTGGAATGCCGTGGGTATAGACTGGAGCCAGGAGGTTGATAAGAGTGTGTTGGCACTGTCTGGGGGGAGCATGGGAAAGAGTTTTGCGACAGCAGTTGCAGGGGAGGGCGGGCGCGGAGCTGCTCAGTTTGCAGATCTAGTATTGCCTGGAGCGTGTCTCCTTGGCGCCCCATAACCTTTAAGAGCTGCTCCGTGGCTTCATTCTGGCACGCCGCATTTCCGGTCCCTCTTCTCGTTGTCCTGCCACTTCTTCAATTCCTGTTTCTCGGCAGCGGAGTGCATCATAACGTCACACAGTCCTCCTTACTTCTTCTTGGTCGCTTTCTAATTCTGCGCAGCCGTTCAGCCGCCGATAACGAAGAGGGAGGCTGGACTCCCAAGGTCATCTCTGTGAAGCCAAAATGCAACATTTTACAGAAGCAGTATAGTTTGCAGAACACAGATTCAGTGATTTAAAACACAGCCAGTACTCATACCCTGTCACTAACTGGCTGACCCCAGGCAAGCACACATGAGCCACAAGACCCCCAAAATGATGAGTAGCTGGAGGGGCAGGGAAAATCACTCTTCCTGGACCCTGCTGTACATTCGGCACGTGGCTCTTGGGGAGAGCCAGCACATCCCCCAAGACTCAATAGGGGATGTCACACTGTACACAGGTTGTGTTTACTTCCCAATTTTAAGCAGGAATAAACTCATCCGATTCACACTGTGGCATGCCTTCTACACTTGGTTTTGCACTGGTGCAGCAACAGGGGTTGTTGAATCCTGAGTATAGACAAGGTCTGGGGGCCTGATTCTCATATATACAAACGCGTCTTTGCACCATTCTAGCGTAGGAGTGTGTGTATGTATCTCTCATTTATTTGCATTTATGTACCTCCACTTTAAGGCCTGTCACCTGCCAGAGTGGTGTAAAAGAGAATCAGACCCTTAGGCTCTAAAGCTACTTAGCCTGTGTTCTGTTACCATCACCCTGTTCTCTCCTATTTTATGTTGCACTCACTTGGTGCAAACCTTGTGTTACAATTGATTTTAAGCTCTTTGGGGCAGGGACTGTCTCTTCCCATTAATTTGTACAATGTGTAGCCTCTTTGGGCCCTGATACTGAGTGGGCCTTTTACCACTACCATAGTAATCATAGAAGCTATAGTAGTGTGTACAAGAATTAGGAGGGAGTCTGGAAGAACTAACTGGTACAACCCCTTTATAAACAAGAACTTTAATAATGAATTGTTACTGTTTGTATTTACTACACCTCTACTTCAATATAACGCGACCTGATATAAAACAAATTTGGATATAACGCAGTAAAGCAATGCTCCGGGGGGCGGGGCTGCGCACTCCGGTGGATCAAAGCAAGTTCAATTTAACAATAACGCGGTAAGATTTTTTGGCTCCCGAGGACAGCGTTATATCGAGGTAGAGGTGTATTAGCATTATGATTAGTATAAACATTTATGTAGCCACCATTACGATAATGTCTGGATGTCCCATATAACTCCGACACCACCAACAAGCAGCACCGGTGCAGATAAAATAATGCCAGGGAGGTGTTAGGAATTGGACTGCATATGGAACATTGCGAATTCGAAGTTCTGAGCCACAGCTGATTCCCCAGTGTCCCCCGCCCACACACACTAATGAGACATAACAGTACGGTAATCCCATCAGTCATCAGTTTATTTTCATACAGGTGTAAAGCAAAGGGTAAGTGAAGCTCTAGTGTAATTATTACCTACCAAGACAAAAATTACAAGTACCCAGTTGTCTTTTCTCCAAAGGTAAGTAGACTATAACAGTTTCCCAACCAGGGGTGAGCAGTGCCCAGAATAAGTCATGTGGTTCAAGGTACCAGAGCTTCCCTAACACCAACCCATACCTTCTTTGTTATTTCCTTGCAGGTTGACAAACTGTTCATAGCAAAACACAGAGACATCAGTACAGTCATCACAGGGTTTTGATGGGGATGATGGAGGTTGGTGAGGATGTGGGAAGAAAAGGTAGGGGCCCGCCCTTCCTCCCTCCCCTTTGTTTCCACCACACTACCCCCTTTCAAAATGAAAAACTAGGACACATTACAGAAAAGGAGAAAAGTTTTCTCCCAATGCCAGCCTTTTCTCTCTCCCATTGTCTTTCCCCTTCCACTCAATTTCATTCACCCAGCCCACCAGTTCACCAGCACTTATCCTCATTCCCAAAGTCACTCATTTTCCCCATTCACAACTCCATTCACTCCCCTGATTCACCCATTCCCTGCACTCATCCACATTTCCCCATACCCAACCCTACCCATGTCCCTCATCTCAAAACCTGCTACATCTCCAGGTCTCCCTCAAACCTAACACCACGGCTCTGGGAACCCCAATTGCCACCTGACCACTCCCAGCAGCCTTAGAACCCTTCTTGATAGCCCCATATGTTGCCAGTCAGAACCACTCCTTAATTCCCTAGCTCTAAACATCACTCTGACCACAGCTCAAACACTTCCTGCCCTTGATGCTCAGAAATAAACCTGAACACAAAATCCCCCTCCCTTTCCTACACGCAGCATTGAAGTCTGCTGGCTCTGAAACCCCTCTCACCCTAAATCCCCATTCAGTCTCACAGGTTTGGGTTGAAAATAAAGGATATCCATTGTAATGCAGGATGGTGGAAAGGTTTGGTCCTTTTCTTCCCTTTTTTGGGAGAATCAAGGAAGTAATGGCTGGATTAGAGACATGGACCTTGTTTTCTGAGCAGAAATAAAATACTTCTGCTGCTGGAAACTGGAGCCAACTGTTGTTCAAACCAGTTCATTGAATCCTAATGAAAATCCATCCATCTTTCCCACCAACATGACAGCTAGAACAGCATCAATCTCCTCTTTAATAATATATTTGTTTCTAAACAGGAAGACTTTCCCATATCAACATCTTTTCATAACAGCCTCTTTCTTTATGCAAGGAAGATTCAGTTTCCATTGTTAAACATGACAATTCATATGGGTCAAGGATTAGGGTAGGATAAATCTGCAAAGGACTTGAGGTTACTAACTGCGGATCTAACATTAGTGTGGAAATAAGTCTTTTATATTCACCCATCCTGATCTCTCAGGAGAGTGATTTGCTGGCTTCTTCATCTCCAGGTACAAAAGCCTTGGAATTTAACAATGTTATGCTGACCTTATCTTTGCTCTGTTCATCAATTTCATTCCTTAAGATATTTAAGGATACTAAGTTGGGGGAGTCTGCTTCAGACCTGTCTCTTCTCACATGATTTAAATTCAGCTAACAAAAATATTCTGTTAATGTTCTGTAATACAAGATTATCTCACTCTTAAGCGGGGCCAGTTCTGACTATAACCCCCACCCCCAAAAGAAGGAACACATTCCTTACTGTGGCCCAGTTGATAGCAATAAACTTCTCATAAAGAATCACAATTCATTACCTAACATGATTACTTTTAAATTAAGTTTGACGGCTTCTCAAATTATAGGGAAAAGGCCAAATAATTCACAATGGGGTTACTGTTGTGTTGTCTAAATTATAGTATATAGTGTTTCACCTCTGCAAAGCTTGTGTTTGTTTTTTGTTTGTGTGTAGGGTGTGTGTGTGGGGGGGGTGAATGACAAAGATAGCTTTAAGACACTTTTACACCCCACCAGTCCTGGTGATAACCAACTGCTGAAGTAGAGAACCCCATTTTATGTTAGCTGTTAATAACTCATTCCTCCAAGGGCTATTCTGGCAGCCAGTGATTTCCAGGGTATAGTGCCATCCCAACCATGCACACTTTACCCCAGCCACATCCCCTGCATTGGGGAAATCCTCCACTATGAGTTTGTCAGTTACAGGTATTTTTTTTAAAAGCAGAATTTGGCCTATAGAATCTTTATTACTGATAATATCGCATAAGCCAGAAACAACCGTACATAGTTCTCAGAGCCAAGGGTGAGTTTGCATGGCTGGAAGTTATGGGTGGAAAAACTTATTAAAAAGGTGGTGGTGGTTGCTGTTTAAATCTGAATAAATGTGATCCAGAATCACTGAGTGAAAGTAAATATAGAACTCCACTATGACATTTCTACAGAGTCACTTTTCAGAGTCAAGATGCACTAAGTATTCAGGTTAAGACTTTGGGATGCACTTCCGGGAGTGCAAAGCAAAAGTCACACTTACAGAAGTCCAAGGATTGCTCCAAGTTACAGCACACCTATGGTCTCCCTACAGGCAGCTCTGTAACCCCGAGCTGCCCAGAATCTCCATAGCAGCACACACTACAGACATACGCCTCTTCCCCGCGCTCCACCTCCCCTCCCACCACAGGCCAGCAGCCAGCACCCCCTTATGTTACCGTTTGTGAGGGTCCCTAATGAGGCTGTCTAAACTGGCTCTACAGTATGCCTGCACTGGGGGGAGTTCTCCACAGTCCCTTGCAGCACCTTTAGGGCTCGTCTTCACTAACATAGCAGTGTACAAGGGCCAGAGTGGAAGAGAGAGTCCCTCCTCCAGATATGCAATGGGCATTGAGCTTCAGCAGTAGAGAGTGCTACCCAGGGTGCTAACTCAGTAACCAAACTGGAAGAGAGAAAAGATAGAGATGTGTTGTACACCTGTAGGAGCCTGTAGTGGGATCAGCCACCTTCTTGCACCCACTCCTGGCCAAGGGTGCCTATGCAGTGCCCTACCAACAATTTCTCCCTCAAAGGGATTCTTAAAAAGACACCACTGGCATTTATTGTCCATTCTCCACCCTGTCTCGAGGGCCCACATTTAGTCCTCTAAATGAAGCTCCAAAATAAAACAAAATCCCAAGACACAGTCCATCAGTTTTACCCTCCTGTTGGATCACTCCCGCTTGTAATCTCAGTAGGCAGGCCATTTGTCCAGTTTAGAACCAGACAGTCCTCTTTTGGGCGTTTTTGTTCTGTATCGGATGGGGTATGCTATTTTTAGGTTGACCAGCTGTCCCGATTTTATAGGGACAGTCCCGATTTTTGGGTCTTTTTCTTATATAGGCTCCTATTATGCTCCACCCCCGTCCCGATTTTTCACATTTGCTGTCTGGCCATCCTAGCTATTTTTAAGAGTGACTCGGTGACCTCTAGCATGATTTCAAACACACCATGCATGCAAAGTCACAGGGCAGAACACTCTTAAAGATGTTGCCTCCCCCACCGCCATGTGACATGACCTCACATGCAGCCTGCTTATGAGATCACCCCAGCAGGGGCAGGACAGCACATGCCTCAAAAGGGCCTCCCCCATACAGCCTCACGTGACCTCATATGCACTATGAATGAAAGGTCACAACAGTGGGGATGAGTCACCACAGCAAGGGCAGGGTCACTTCATTCCAGAACGTTCCATATTCAAGAAATGCATAAGTGGCCACCCTAATTCTCAAGAGAAAACCCCACACCCCAGGTCTTTCTATTGCAGCATGCTCATGCTCAGCAATCTCCAATTCACCATATTGCCAGGACTTTCTGCCTGGGGCCTTTCCTATTTTGGCAAGCCATTCCTACACCAACCGGGCTGGAACCTCAGGTTTTGGCTCTAGCTTCCAAATCCCTTGGTCTCCAGATCTTTTTTATAGAAGCCTCACTTACCTCCTGCAGTTTTCTATGTTTTCCCCCTTCAGTGCAGCCATCTACTGTCCTTTATAAGGAATTACCTGCTCCAACCCAAATGTGCCTTTTTAATAATCAGGATTGGATAGCCCAGCCAAGCCACTCTGTTACGGAGCCAATGTTGTGCTTTCACTAGCCAGTATATATTTTTCCATTTTAAAGAAATGCAAAATTTCCAAGGAGATGGTTCTGTCTGATTGGATCTTGTATAAAGCTGATATGTATCAGCAGGATAATCATATTTCAGTTGCAGGTGATACATACACAGCTGTCAGTACATTAGTTCCTCACAAGCATGAAAATATAGGCCAATTTTTTTTAAAATGGTTATTGATCTTGACTGCCTCAATTTTGGGGTGCCCAATTTGAGATACCTGGGGTCTCATTATCCATTCTAGTTGACCTAAGCTCAGTGAAAGAATGGGGTTGTGAGGCAAAGGTGGCAATGCTAAGGCCACATTGTAACATTACAATCTAGTCCTCAGCCACCTAACCCTTAGAACTTTGAGGACAGGTAGCCAAGATTTTCAAAAGTAACTAGTGACTTTGGGATCCTCAATTTTAGGATGTCCAACTTGAGATACATTTACAAGGTCCCGGTTTTCAGAAAGCGCTGAGCAACTGCCTCTAAAAATCAAGCCTTTTTAAGGTGTCTTAAGTGGGGCATCTAATACCACTAATTAATTTTGAAAATTCTAAGCAACTATATTCAATATTAGAGTTGTGCACGGTGGTACAAAAAGCGACTATATTTATTTTTATTACTTCAGATCCCTAGAGTTCCAGCACAAGAGGAACTACACCTCACCCCATTCTCCATCTTCTACTGAGCTCTGGAAAAATGTGATCCTGTGAGGTTTAAAAACCTCACACTTCCCATCCACCTTCTTGGATAGCAGTCCTATCTTCCCGGACAAGGCCATTCTGGGCTCCACATTGGTTCTTTCTTAACCTTGGCTTCAGCTTGCTCCACTACAGAATCCTGAATTGATTTGACACCTCCACCCACTGGACAGACCCTCACTCCTCCTCATAACAGTGCTTCACAGTGACTTAAAATTTCTAGTAAATGGCCAGCCTCTAGGTGACACCCACATGGAGATTACAGAGTCCTAAGGGTTAAAGAAAGAAAAAATAAGTGTTAGAGAAGACATGCATGTTTTGATATTGGAGAGGAGCCTGTTTATTTTTAATACACCAGAGAAATTATTGAAGCACAAAATAGCCATGTGAAAATATGAACTTAGCTTTGCTGCCAAGGTCCGCTGAGTGAGCCTCCGATGCTTGGGAGACATTTTCATTTCTGTATCCAATTTTTGCAAGATTGAAAACAAAAACAGAACCTGGTTATAGCAGATGAGGCCACTTTTTCTTCATTTACAACAATTTTGCACATGCCCCTTTTGAATTTAAATTACATGCATATCTCCCACCACTTTTATGAAGTGCACACCACATTTTTACAAGAGAACCCCCTGTTCACCACTGTGAACTGGAATTCTGAACCATATGGAAATGACCAAGAGCTGCCCCCCAAATGAAAACAGGAATCCACTCCAGAGATACTGGACATCCTCCATGTTTTCTCAATATAATTCTTCCAAGTCTGGAAAGCATTTTAGGAAAAGGAAGATTCTGTCAAGCAAGCAAGAACCTGAGCTAGATACATTTACAAACCAAAGTAAAAGAAGTATCCTATACAATTAGCTAGAGCGGCTCTCTTTTGGCTGGCCAGAATCAAATCAATTTGCAAGTAAGTTGAAATTAAAAATAAATAAATAAATAACCAAACTAACTTTTTGCACTTACACAGTGCCTTCAAGAACCTCAAAGCACTTTACAAATATTGATGAATGAAACCTCCATCGCAACCCCATGAAGGAGATAACCATTATTTGTCCCATTTTACAGATGGGGAAAATGAAATACAGAGGGATTAAGTGAATTGCCTAAGGTCACATAAGAGTCTCATTATAAACAATAAGGTAAAGAGCATATGTAAAATCGTATCTGGATCTGGGTTTGGATTCCAAACACCTCCGAAGATGAATGTTTGGTTTGAGTTCATATCTAAATAATTATTAATTAGTAGAATCGTTTGCCAAGATATTGTGAATTTCAGTATATAGTTCACCAGCTTTTTTTTTAACTCTCCCTTCCAAATAGTGATAAGTTTAATGTAATCTCTTTAATTTAATCTCATAAAATACAACCCAAATCGATGTAAGATAATATGATGATTTATTTTTGGCTATTTGAGGCATTTTGGAATGTATCCTGAAGAGACAATATTGAAATAAATCATTTTATACATTGGTAAATATTTTCTTTTGGAGAAAATGTTGGCTAATCAAAAATTTTAAGGGAACTATTTTGTGTGAAAGTCTGCACACAAAACAAATGATGCAGAAGCACTCTTGGTGGAGAAAACAGTTTCTAACATGTCTTTTTCTACGGAGTTATAGTCAGGACTGTTGTAGCCTGCAGCACGCTAAATCTAAAGTTTAGGTTGATAGTCTAAAAGGATAGCTTAGAAAGAATGCAAGTTGCTACATATATTGTTTCTAACGTTAATTTCGCCTTGTTTTTTAAAATGTACTTTTGTGGAAATTTAGCTGTGATCCTAACAGCATCCCAATGCAAGAGGACAATAGACTCACTGGTATCTGGTAGTGAGTTTCAGCTGCCCTGAACAATTCTGTGTATCCCAATTCATTAATGTCATAAACTGTATCTGATATGTCTCGTAAGGAATCATAGATAAACTAATAACACACTGATCATTAATGTTCTTGCATCATGTATGTACAAAAAAGTCCCTCAGGGACCATACAAATATGAAGGAAATGTGCAACTAAAATGTGTTTATCTGCCAAGTTGGTGTAGTGGGTAAACAGGTTTCTCTCAAACAAAAGATACGGCAACACCTCCAGCCAAGTGTCATCAGAGTCAATTAGCGATCACATGTCAAGTGGCCATTCATTTGCATCACAGAGGGCAGGAAGAGATCTATTTGCATTTTAGCAAAAATCAGCATAGAACTTCCTTTATCGTGAGACTCCAGGTCTCCTTCCTCACAGTCTGAATTAATTTTATTTTGGGGTGTAACTTACAGAAGAATCCATTTCAAAGGTTCAGAGGACCATAAAAGGGAGGTGCAAAGATCCCCAAGTTATCTTTTACTTAGGAAGAAAAGGGGAATTAGCACCCTGTACTTCTGTGGAAAGTCCTGACCAAGAGACAGTCAGATATGCCGGACAAAGAATGATTAATAAGAGAAACAATTTTTAACAAAGGCTGTTCCTTGCTAGATTAAATTTTAGACATTTAGATGCATGTTTTTCACATTTATTTGCTTATAACCATTGCTTTTATTTATTTTACTGGCATTGCTTAACCTATATCCTGTTGTTAATAAAATTGTTTTATTTTAATCTAAACCAACCCAGGGATGTATTTGAATTGAAGTGATTGTTAACTCCAGTTAATGTGGCAAACTGCTGGGTATTGACTCTTTAAAGGAGCAAACAAACCTTATCATTCACCTTAATAGTCCATGAAAGGGCTGGACAATAGCAGAGCACATGGTTTGGGGAAAATTCAGGACTTGGAGCCACTTGGTTGTAGTTATCAAGGCTGGTAGAGACCATAGTGTGCTTGGGGTGTAACAAGCAGGCTGCTGGAATCAGAGTGCTGAACCAGAGCTGCTGAACATACAGATGCTCTGCATGCTTATCTGCAGGCTGTTCGTGTCCAAGCTGTGAGCCTCAGCAGAGCACGGAAGGCACCCAGGGTCACAGGATTACCAATGACAACCCCTCACTGGTCTAGACTGAATCCCACAATATGACAGTAGCACCTAACATTCCGAGACATGGAAGTCATTAATGTATCCACAGACCAGGTACAGGATGGGCACAGCCAGTGTGAACTTCTCCATATTGCCTCAACCCTGCAGTGAAGAAGCTAGAGTTCAGTTTCTGTGTCTGGGAGAAAAGTTTAGTTTCACAATTCAGAAGTTGAGAGACTACCAACAAGTGTGGTAATGGCCTGTGTTGTGAACACCTCTCCACTAGTAACTAGAGTGAAACCACTAAAAGTCATCAGTCCACCCCAATTTTTGTTAGCTAATGTTTATTCATTAATTTACAGTGACACCAAGAGACCTGACTCAAAATCAGGGCCCCATTGTGGGAGGTACTTGACATAAACCATTAGTCACAATGACTAGTATCTTGGTCTTCAGGTAGGCAGATTGAATGAATAAGGGTGATGGAAGCTGGCCTAAAGTCTCTGCCCTGAAGATCTTATGATCAAAATAGATAAAACAGACAATGAGTAGGAGTCCCATTTTACAGAGAGGGAACTGAAGCACAGAGAGATTAAGTGTTTTGCCTAAAGTTACAAAGGAAGCCCGAAGCAACAATAGGAATTGAACCCAGCTCTTCTGTGTACCAGTTCAGTGCTTTAACTGCAAGACTATCCATCCTCTCCCAGGTGATGGTAAATGTAGGTTGTATAAGACTCTATGGTGCTTTAATAATTCCCTGAGTCATCCAGTCCCCACAAGCAGGAAATTAAAATACTTCAAATTGGACCATAAAGATGTTACTCTTCCGGTATTTATGATTTATAGTGACAACAATCCCAAGACATTGAATTCATAGGAAAGGACCACATTTGTTTAATAAACAGATTATATGGTGGCATGCACTTAAAATGGATCGTCTCTAAATATCTTTTTAAAACTACAGATTGGCCCAGAAATTAGACATCAACATGATTGCCAATCCCAAATATTCCAAAATCATGAGTCAAGCTCACAAAAATCCTGAGACTGGCTTAAAAATAATGACATTTTAAAAAAAGTAAGTTTAGGGTTTTTATTGGCCTTTTGGTTTCTGAGCTTTTAGGGTGCACCTGAACCACATTTTCATTTTTTTTCTTGAGATGACAATAATAATAATTAAAACAAATTTCTCATCTAATCACTTATCTCCAAAAACTGGAGCATTAAGTAAAACTTCAACTAGTGCAAGACTTGCAATAAAGTTGCAACAATTGGCAACACTGCAGTGCCTTAAATTTGGTTCAGATTCACATTCAAATGTGGGTAACAAAGTACCTACTCTCTAATTTCATTCTGGAAAAAATGTGTTCTTTCACCTTCTTTCCTTGTAGTTTTAACAAAGCAGCAGAGATCTTCTATTGGCCCACTACAAGCCAGAGGGCTAATTTACCAGCTTATACACTGAAGAACACTCTCCAACCACAGGATTCAAAACAGAACTGTTTAGACACAAGTTCAACATCTCAATCACATCCTTTCCACTGACTCAAAGATCCCAGAGAAGATCATTAGACAACTTAATGCCATTAGCCAAGAATATTTCTTTTCAACTCTCATGAAGTCTTATACAGAAGACTACAGCTGTTTTACTGAGTCATGGATGGAACTGCCTTGCTGATGTGACTAGATGTAAACAGGTCAGCAGCATTGTCATGAACATACAGCTAAAGGTAGCATAAAATCCCTCCTTTACCTGTAAAGGGTTAAGAAGCTCAAATAACCTGGTTGGCACCTGACCAAAAGGACCAAAAAGGGGAGAAGATACTTTCAAATCTGTGGGGGAAGGTTTTTGCTTTGGCTCTGTTCTCTGAGACAAAGAGAGAGACCAAGCAAGTAATCCAGCTCCGACTGAAATGATAAATCTAATATTACAGAAATAGTAAGTAATAGCAAGGAAATGTGTTAGATTATCTTTTGTTTTAGCTTGTGAATTTTCCCTATGCTAAGAGGGAGTTTTATTCCTGTTTTGTTGTAACTTTAAAGTTTTGCCTAGAGGGGAATCCTCTGTGTTTTAAATCTTATTATCCTGTAAAATTACCTTCCATCCTGATTTTACAGAGGTGCTTCTTTTACTTTTTTCTTTATAATAAAGTTCTGTTTTTAAGAATCTGATTGGGTTTTTAGGACACTAAAGGGTCTGGTCTGTGCTCACCTTGGTTACCTATTTGGTTGGTATGTTATTCTCAAACCTACCCAGGAAAGGGGGTGAAGGGACCTGGGGGGATATTTTGGGGAAAAAGGAACTCCAAGTGGCCTTTTCCTGAATCTTTGTCTAACAGACTTGGTGGTGGCAGTGATACCATTCCGGGGCAAGGAATTTGTGCCTTGGGGAAGTTTTTAACCTAAGCTGGTGGAATATAAGCTTAGGGGGTCTTTCATGCAGGTCTGGGTCTGTCACAGTATATATATATTCACAAAATGAGTCTCCCAGCTCAAGTATCAGAAAACGCAGTCCTCTCTATTCCCTGCTAATTCCTGCAAAAAGTGTGTTTTATGCCATATATTGTATACATAGTGATGGATTTTTGTAATTACACAAGAATTCCAGATGTATTCAGGCAGCTAGTCATCACTTATATACATGAGGTGAGCTGATAAATTAATATATTGATCTTCTGCTTTTCAATACACAATTTTTTCCAGTTATTTCTAAGTGTTAAATCACAGGAGAACCCTAATGGAAAGCATGGAATAAGAATTAAGAAATAAGAATCCCGCTTCTACTGGAGTCAATGACTTCAGTGGGAACAAGTTTGGGCCCTTATTTTTCAGTGATTACTGATAATAATCAGAACATTTCTGTGTCATAGGGTTTCAGTTCAAGATAAATGTTTTGAGCATAAATCCATGCTCGTGGGACTATATTTTGAATTGTTTTCTTTCTTTTCACATTAGGTAGTTGTTGAAAAATTCAGTGTGTCATTAATTTTCCACTGTTTGGATTATTTTTAACTCATGGGTCCAGCAACCACTCCCAAGTACTGGGAACAGCTGCAGGCCATCTGGGAAGTAGCCAACACATTTGGAGTTTCCTTGGAAAAGATAAGACCGAGAATCCTCATTCAATTCTGAGTTAGATATTAGAAGGACAGGCTTATCATCTGCTTTTTATTTTTGTAAATGAATTATAGATCTGGTGAACCTGTTTGCCTGACAGCCATGAAGAGTAAAATCCTCTGTTCATACACAACAGGTACCAGTACTGCACATACAGTGGCAGTTCAATCTTTCTCTGCACTAGCCTGTCAATGGCTTCAGCCCCATTCAATTGGTTTTAGAGGCAAGGGCAGTAGTTCCCTCCTTGGCCACTCTGTTGAGACTGCCAACAAAGCAGCCAATTAGAATGCTGTTTTTATTAAGTGGACACGTCTTCCTTAAGAACTAGACTGAAACCACCAACTCATTTAAAAAGTCACCCAATGAGACATCAAATTAACAATGTTTGGTGACTAACAACTGGAGATGGATTTGTATCCCTTCATTCCCAATTCCCCTAGGTCACTATGTAATTTAGGCTCACAAGTCACAATAAATAATTAACTTAATAAAAATGGTTGTTGTAATTGACACAGATTGTGCATGGGCTGTACACACTTCTAACCAGTCTCTGGAGAATGCTTTAAAAGCCCGGGTTTATAGATGTCTGGGTATTTTCATTATTTTTACCACAGAAAGAGAGGACCCAAATCCACAAAGATATTTGGGTGCTTCCCTGAACTCCAGACTTAGGCACCAATCTCTGTGAGGAGGGTGGGGTTTACTACACACTCCTGTCATCAGCATTTCCTATTGGCTGGCTTAGGGGGCATCATGGCTAGCATTCTGGCTTTTGGTGATCACATTATTTGATGCCTATCTCTTCCCATTCTTTGTACCGGAAGCCTAGGCATCTCACTCAGTTTTTTTGATTGCAGTGTTCTTCTTGCGATTTTCTAGGCACCTATATGTTAGACACTGTGATGCTTGGTGTTGCAATGCTTAAGTTCCTTTGTGGATCCCACCCAAGATCCCTCCCACAAAAAAGCCGACTATCTAATTTTAGACATAACACAGGTTGGTGCTGGTGGGGGCAGGTGGCAGCACGTGGCCTGGGACCCCTGCTGGTGCTGGAGGGGGGCAGGCAGCGGCATACGGCCCAGGACCCCTCACTGGTGCTGGGCGGGGGGTGGGGTTGGCAGGCTCCCTACCCTGCTCCTTGCGGCTCCCTGCAAGCAGTGATGTGTCCCTCCCTCAGCTCCTAGCTCTGTGCACTGCCCCAGCCCAAAGTACCGGCTCTGCAGCTGCAGGGATGGTGCCTGCAGGCAGAGGTAGCACATGGAGCTAGGAGCTGAGGGAGGGACATGTCGCAGCTTCTGGGGAGCCCCCCAAGGTTAGTGCTGCCCAGAGCCCTCACCCACTTCTGTGCCCCTCTCCCACACCCAAATTCTTCTTGCTGCTGGAGGCGGGGTGTGTGTGGTGGCCCAAGACTGTCCCAGCAGCGCCAGTGCGCCTGGCCCAGGGGCTGCCCGAGCTGCTCAGATGGACCCTGGGCCAAATGCCCCAGCCGCTACAGAAGTCACGTGACTTCCATGACTCTGTGACAAATTCGCAGTCTTAACAATAAGATTTTGTGGTTACTCAGTTTAAGCATGTGCATGTCTTGATGGCTCAATTAAAAGTAGTTGGTATCTGTTTTTTTAAAAAATAAGACAATTACAAAATTAATTAAAATAACAAAAATAGTAGTTGATAATTAATTGAACTTCTTGGGAAGACATTGAATGGGCAATGTAGAAAAGGCACAGAGAAGCAGACACACAGGCCATTAATATTAAACACTTGGCACTTCTGGAGCACTTTCCATATGAAGGGTTCAACAACTTTATAAATATGATTGAACTGAGCCACACATCACCACACATGTGAGGTGTTATTACTGAATGTGACTTTCTCAAGGGGGTAAACTGAGCCACAGAGAGAAATTAAGGACCCAATTTTCAGAGGAGTTGAGCACCAACAGCTATCATTGACCAGGGCCGCCGAGAGTGGGTTCGGGCCCCACAGCAAGGGCGGACCAGCTAAAGGGCCGACGAGGGGGGTGGAGGGGAAGCCGGGCACTGGACCGGCTAAACAGGGCCGACGAGATGGGGGGGGGGAAGCCGGGCCCTGGTAATTTGTACCGGCTTCCCATCCCTCTTGTCAGCCCTGTCATTGACTTCAGTAAGAGTTTTGGGTGCTCAGCATCATTGAAAAATTAATGGAGTTGAGGAATCTAAATACTTTTGAGGATCTGGGCCTAAGAGACTTGTCACATGGTGAACCTATGGCAAAGCCAGGAATGAAACTTATATCCCATGCCTCCAGTCTTGTGCCTTAACCACAAGGCCATTCTTCCCTAATCCATTAAACTTTCTGTAGCCATAAGGCTGAACATCTGCAAAACACTGTTTTTGAAACGGACTTTCCTTGGTTTGCTCCATCACATGGTTAATAAAGACGTCATCATTTCATACACATACACACATGTATCCTGCTGCAGATTAATTACTCAAATCAGTTTTGCTGATTATAATTCCCCAATTCCCTCTTCTGTAATTCACACCCCTTACATCTGCTCGAGCTTCAGTGGATAATTGCTATTCCATCCAGACATCCCAGTATTCCTTCTAACTGACAAGGCTGCTATTGTGTATGTTTCCTTCTTAGCTTTCCTGAAATAAGTAAATCAGTCAAATACATCATAATGTGTTTGTGTGAATGGAAATTAGTTTTATTATCCCCCTAAAGGCAGCAGCTGATTGTTATGGAAACAAAATATATTAAGAGGTGTATGTTAAATGTACATTTATATTAGTGAAAGGGCAAGCAAGCCTTCTCAAAATTATTGAATCTAACTAAGAAACACTAGGATTTCTACTACTTCCCACCACTGTTCCTCATACTGGAAAACAAGCCTCTGTTGTCCTGCAGCTCTGTTGCTACAAGGAAATCATCTTGGTCCACGGCTCTCTGATGCTGCAAACCTTTGACCCCCGTGTTACCATTTTGTCCTGGGAGAAGCAGAAAAGACCTTTGTGGAAAGAATGCGTTGATATTGCTTGGATTATCTCATAATAGAAGCTGAAGTGAGTCTAGAAAACATGATGAGCTTTGCCAAAATCAGCTGCTTTGGTTCACAGGAGTTTGTGTGAACGTTTTCTTTATGGATTTTTACCTCACACATATGTATTTGTTATGAGTTTGGGCAGGATGGAGGTTTGAACAAACCCAAAATCTCGAAGCAAAATTCATTTGAAAGTTTAGTCTCGCCTAGTTTTCCTGTTGAAGATGAGCCCCTACATTGGCTAGCTATGCTAGCATAACAGTGTAGGCAGCTTACGCTGACAGGAGGGGTTTTACTAGTGGTGTAGTAACACTGCCTTCCCAAATGAAGTTAGCTACATTGATGGAAGCATTCTTCCATCAACACAGCTGCATCTACATAGAGGGGTAGGATGCATAGCTATGGTAGTCAGGATGTTTTTGTCACACCCTGGACTGACATAGCTACGTTGACCTAACTATTAAGTATAAATCAAGCTTAAGGGTGGTAGTTTGGATCCAGGCTTTTGGTTGAGGTCATTATTTAGCCATGAGCCAGTCATGAAGTTCAGATCCAGAACTGAATGGCCTCAAATTTAGGGGGTGTTTGGAGCCGGGATTTGGCCCCAACTCAAGTTGAAACTATGTGGGCATGCAAGAATATAATAATATTTTTTCTTTCTGATGCTTGAATGCTACTCATCATCCATCCCCATGCTATTTGAAGCCAACCAATAGACTATATATAAAAGGTTTTTTTCTTTTGTTCATAAGGTAGCATTGAATTCATGTATTATAACTGAATCTCCTCTCATGTCTGCATACCTTAATGCAATAAATGTTCCACTTCAAGGTGCCTTTCTCAAAGCAGAATAGGGTCAGCAGTTGGCATTCAAGGGAACAGAGAAAGTCTAATATGCAGTGAACTGACAGCTCTGATGTGAAACCACAAAAGCAAAAATCATTACCTGGAATCCTTTGCATTGCTCTTAAGTGCTGTGTTGAAGAGTGGATGAGGAAGGGAGTGAGAGGGTAAGTGAAGTTTGCAGCCCCTTTATGAACCAATAGAGGGATTTGATGCCAAGCAAATTAATTGCAGCTTTAAATAGGGGAGTGAAGAGAAGACAAACAGAAAAGTAAAAGGAAAGTGGCAGGCCCTGCTTAGAAGCTACAGTTCATGTGGATGAAGAAGGCAGGTGGATGAAGAAAACTTGTGAAGGGGACTGACTGATTCAGGTGATTATGGGAAACAGAGCCTGTCAGCAATTCATATCCAGCCAAGATCGGCAATAACTGAAAGTTGTTGTCATCTGGCAATGTGAAATAAGTTGTCCATTACTTAGCAGAGACAAGTGGACACATGAATGCATCACAGTATCACTTCCTTGCCAATGTATTTCAACTCTAACCTGGAGGTGAGAACTAGTTCAGTTTACAGACTCATTCAATCCTCAGCCTCTTTACTGATGCTACCAAGAAGGGGGTCAATTATGATCATGTGGATTTTTTTTTTTAAAAATATGACTGAACTGACCAATAGAAATGATCAATATCATAACAATTCTTGTTTTTTTGAGTTGGCACAGATTTGATAGATGATCTACAAATAAGATGCTATGTAGCTATTACCAATTCCACATGCCATTCAATTCCCTGTCTCTATGCCTCTACTAGACATGGAAACAATGTTTGGAATGACCACTACTATGGAAAAAAGTAAATTAGCACAACAATGGCACTCCTGTAGGTGACCTGTTACCAGACTCCAACTTCAGCTCACCTTACTTACTTACCTCATAGATGTGTTGATGACTAATTATGTGTACAACATTTTTAAAATCTGAAGTGCTTGATATGCACTAAGTATCAATTATTATTTTATTATTACTCACACAAAGATGCTCAAAGAGGCAAATAGAGCTACTTGAGTGATTTGGTTTTATATCTATAGTCATTCATAGACAATTACAAGAAAAAAGCAAAGAAAACAAGAAAGTTTGTATGATCACACTGCTTGAATTCAAGCCTTAAACTCTTGTGATACAATCAAATCACATGCAATATTAGTCCTAGAGATTACACAGAAATGCAGCTGGCAAGAGTTCCCACTGCACAAGTAAAGTTCAAAGTCTATGAATAAGTCTCATGAATAAAGTTCAAGTCAAGCGTCATCATTCCATTTAATTCACTATCTTTTAACCTACCCTAGCTGTTACGTACTTTCCCTTATCTGGAACTATTTTGCAACTGCCTGTTCTCAGGGCATGCAGCTCTTCTCTTCATGGGTAAGCTTCACGTTTATGGGAATAGAATAGAAACCTGAGCAGCCCAACCACTGTGATGGGGCCAGGGGTTTAATCGAGATCCGTGAGGGGTTTTGTCACTGCCTACCCTGTAACTCTGGGTGCCTCATAATGCTTTGCTGTTGTAGCTTCCAAACTGGGATGCTCACAACCACCCTACAAGCATGCAGCTCACACCATGAGTGTGTGTGTGCTTAGACGGCCCAGGTTCAGTAGCTCTGACCCCAGCAGCCTGTCTACAGCTACAGTCTGGCTTCCATCAGCCTTGGTTACTAGCAGGGTAACCCCAGCATATTCCCAGTCCAAAATATTCCCCAAACGGTGTGATCTGTAAAGTCCATCCCTCTCCTGGACAGTTCAGAGAAATAATAAGGTTTGTTTGTTCCTCTAAAGACACAAAACCTACTAGCTTGCCATAGTAACTGGAGTTAACATTCACTTTAATTCAAACATCAATTCTAAACTGTTGGTTTAGATTAGTAGTAAAACAAGATTATTACCAGAAGAAAATAGAATTTAAAGTGAATTCAAGTATGAGAGAAACAGTTAGAAAGAGTTAGAAGGCATATTTTGTAATTATTAGAATAGTGTGTAGATTGTGAATATCACACCCACCTAGTATCACACCCACCACCATGGGCTCATACAATCAGTTAAACTTCATCAATGCGTTCTATCAGGTTTGAGACTGGCAAAAAAACAAACCAAATGAAACCGCTCAAAATTTGTACACAATGAGCCAAACTGATCCCTAGTCTAACTCTGTTGACATTAGTGGATTCACACCAGGGATGACTATTGCCTATTTTGCTTTTAAATTGAACACATTTTCAATTACAGAACAGAAATAATAAATATTCATTTAGAAGGCCCTTTACGCCCTAAGGATTGAAATAATAGTATGAATTAGTTGTATGTACAATAGAAATTATATCACTAGTATTTCTTTGATTATCACAGGTATTTTAAGCCTGTATTACCTGTTTTCTGGATACACTCTATTTTTATATTGGTCTCAAGTTCACCTAACTTGACTCATAGACTCATAGACTTTAAGGTCAGAAGGGACCATTGTGATCATCTGGTCTCACCTCCTGCACATTGCAGGCCACAGAACCTCACCCATCCACTCCTGACCCCTAACCTCTCATTGAGTTACTGAAGTCCTCAGATCATGGTTTAAATACTTCTAGTTACAGAGAATTCACCATTTACACTAGTTGAAACCTGTAAGTGATTTGTGCCCCATGCTGCAGAAGAAGGCAATCCCCACCCCCCTCGGGGTTCAGCCAATCTGACCCAGGAGAAAATTTCTTCCTGATCCCAAATATGGTGATCAGCTAGACCCTGAGCATGTGGGCAAGACCCACCAGGCAGATATCTGGGAAAGAATTCTGTGTAGTAACTCAGAGCCCTCCACATCTAGTGTCCAGTTGGTATGACCGAGAAGAAAAGGAGAGTCTAGTACATAACATTTTAAATTGAAAAGTTGTTCTGCCCTTTATGGTATCACAGAATTTGCCCTGGAAAGCACAGTAGGAAAGTCATTGATATATCTACAGCCCTACTTCTTTGCAGTGACGGGTTTCCTGCAACAAATCAGCTGATAGCATATTAGAGGGTGGTAAGAGGTCTTACAATTTAGATTAATACAAACATAACCTCTGATAAGTACAGATTAAGTATCTTGGAGCTGCTCTTGTACCACTAAAATCAGCGTATAAGGATCAGGCCCTAAGGGAATGTAACTAAATGTAATTGAATGAGGAAAATCTGCTAGATTAAAAGAAGTCTCTAGTAAAAATTCACTGACAAAAAAATTGATTAATGCAGAGTTACAGTTGCTTCATGATACCTTGTGCTTTTCCAGAACATCAAGTTCAGAAAAACTCAAATCTCTGAAAACCAGGAAATAAAGAGTTATGGTAATTCAACCTTGACCTTCTGAAAACTAGGACATATGGAATCAAACTACATGCCAATGCAACCTTCACTCTGCCCCAAGGAGAGTTGTGATCACTTTGTTAGGTGTGGCTATTCTGAATGGCAGAGGGATCAGCTAGAGCGGCTTGACAGAGCTGCCATTGTGATATAAAGTGATGGGGGTGGGGGAGGCATCTCTCTGGGTGGTGTTAAGCCTTTCCCCCCATCCCTGAAGTATGATCAAAAATACAAGTTGCATATGTACCTTGAGGGATCCAATTTGGTGATGAGTTCTGAAGGGAGTCTCAGCAGCAGTGCACAAATGTCTTCTTGACATGGGGATTATCATCCATGAGGTAGGATATCTGATCGGTATGTGGGTTAAATAATGGGTAAGTATAAATATAGTGTTAGATGGAATCCTGTGCTTAAGGGTTGTAAAATTTAGCAGGTCTGGTGTTCTTTTTGTGGAGTAGGTTCATGTTCAGTACACCTAAACACAAGTTTTACCTTAGCAATGAGAAGATGTTAGACTGGATCCGATAATGGTCATGGACCCTATTCCCTGAGCAAAGACTGAGTGTGTGTATATGTGTTATAGGTATAATGAGGCATCACAAAAAGGGAAGAGTTAAGTTGCATTGGCATGAACCTTAACTATTTCCTGGTTTTCAGAGGTCTGAATTTTGCTGAACTCAATGTTTTGGAAGGGCATGAGATATCACCTTACCTTTTTGTTAACTGAGTTTTTTGTCCATGAATGTACTAGGTTTTTTTTTTTAACAGAAAAAGATTTATTTTTAGTACATGTTAATGTTCTTTTAGGCAGGTGTAATGATCATGTAGGTTTGAGGTTGAGGGAGCTAACTAAAGGAAAAGGAGGCTATGTAATTCCTAAGTAGTCCTCTCCACTCTTGTAAACTTTGTTGTGATGGAATGATAATAGTGGTGCTTTGAACATTTGAGGGTAGATTTGCTGACAAGGTAGGGAGAGAAATCACAGACAAATTCAATGTTCCAAAATCCCAGATCCTAGCACACGGATGGGATGGGATGGGATAATGTGGGACTGACAGGCCCACCCACTCCCCAGGCCATGCACCCCCATGTCCTCCCTCTGTGTCCCACATCCCCTGAATCCCCCAACCCTTCTCCTACCACCCATCACCATTTAACCCTCCGCCTCAATCCCCCTCTCCCTACTCCTCCACATGGTAATCCTCCATTCCTGCTCTTTCACAGCCCATACGTCCCTACCACTGCTCCCATACACACCTACATTTCTCCCAACTGCTCTAACCCCAATATTCCCAGCAGTGCACCAAAAAGTTATAAAAATATAAAAACGTTATGAGCACCTCATGTTAGGGGACTGGATATCAGGGACCCCTTATCTTTAAGCACAAACAATTCCACTGTTCAGGAAAAATGACTACATTATTCTGCCTTTCAGCCTCTCACTAGTTAATCAGTGCTGGTGCTGTCATAATAATCCCCCAGGTGGAAAAAGTAGCAACATGGCCAGCAATCACTCTCACTTATCTGTGTAAAGTATGTCATTTATTATCCTTCAGAAAAGTTAGAATCCCTTGTAAATTAGCTGAACAAATTAGCAGCGCATATTTCCCCAATAGTAAAAAAAAAAAAAAAAAAAAAAGCAAAGCAAAACAAAAAACCCTTAACAGAAACAGATAGAAGCAACATGCCTACAGATCATTCTCAGATTGCTACCAAGGGTAGGGTTTGAATTTACAGGGTATGAATGTAACTTAGTTCAATGACCACAGCATGCTCTCTTGGGCCACCAAATTGCTATAGCAACGCACTGCCTGTAAACCCTCTTACCTAGTCTTGCTGCACATGAATATTTCAATCTTTTTTGCACAAGTGTTTAGCACATGCCATTCCAGAGAGGTAAATTCTTAAGTTTTGACCTTTCTATTATATGTTCTGTTATCTGTTTTTCAATACTACTTCCCCAAAGGGCAGTGAGTGCCAGGCACCAGTTGATATAAATGTCAAGCATCCGAAATCAGTTGGGGGACATTCAGAACAATAGTTTGAGTAAAGCCCTGCAAATCTGCAGGTATCCACTTTATATCCGTGGATATCCGAATCCGCGGACCATATTTGTGGGTAGCGTGGATGCGGATACAAATTTTGTACCCATGCAGAGCTCTGACGGTAAGAGCCAGGCAGGCAGCTGTGAGGAACCGCGGCGCGGACCCTCCATCTGCCCTGGGCAGGAGGCTTGGGGGGCAGTAACACTGGGCAGGGCACCTTGGGAGCAGGGAGCTGCTCGGGCCTCCCATCCAGGGCAGGTGGAGGGTCCTCCGCGGCTTCCCGCAGCTGCCGACCCAGCTCTTACCATGGCTGGGCCGCGGCTCCAAGAGCCGCCCTGCCCAGCCAGAGCCGGGTAGGAGAGAGATGTGCTGGCAACTGTGGGGAGTCTGGGTCCCTCCACCTGCACTGTGCGGGGGGAGCCCGAACAGCCCCTGGGCAACTCCACAGGTTACCCCACTCCCCAGCTAGTGTGGAGCCCAGCCGGGGAGCCATGGGGATCCGTGGTGGATCCTCCACCTGCCCGCGGTGTGTGTGTGGGGGGGACGAGAGCAGCCCTCGCCGTGTCCACGCCTCCAGACTCCCTGTCTGGCCGAGGGCAGATGGAGGGTCTTCGACTCTGTGCGGACTCCCCACAGCTGCCTGTGCGGCTCTTCCCGACTGGGCTCCGGTGGGCTGGGGGTGTGTGCCTTGGAGCCTCAGCCCAACAGCGGTGTAAAGCCCTGCAAATCCGTGGAATTTTTGCAGATCAGATGAGGATACACAGTTTTGTATCTGCGCAGGGCTCAAAGTACGAGCCACAGGTGTGTGCAAAACCTGTTATAGAACCTACTCGTTTTGTAAAATGCTGGGGAGGGGTCTTTAGCCTAGGAACCCCTTTCTCAAATGACCCCAGATTTGGACCCCTAACACTGCTCAGCATCCTCATGATGGTGTCAATGGGAGGGCTTTGGCTTCCTTGACCACGGAATGCTGTGTGTTCCATGAAGGAGGACTGCTGGGAAGACACGGGGTCCACTTGATGAAGAAGCTACCTGGATTTTTGCACCTGCTTGAACTCCCTGGACCCGGTCTCTCATTTGCAGACTCCCCACTGGTCTCTTCAGTATTGTTGCGCACAGGGCAACTATTGGTTGATGGGGGGAGGCAAGATGGGCAGGGAGCCTGCCAAGGTGTCGGACTATTGCAGTGACAGACTGCAGGGAAAGGGAAGCTGCCCTCATGAGTATTGACCCCCTGCTGGCTCCTGGCCTTCAGCACAGCCCTGGGCCATAGAGCCCGATTCACTTCCTCTGTCCCCCTCTCCACCACCGGGCAAACTCTTCTCCCACTGCTCGCTCCCCCATGAGTACCGGACACCTATCTATCAGGCACCTCTTCTCTTCCTCCCAATTGACACCATAAGTGCTAGGCACCCCACTTGCCCCCTGCTCTCCTGTGAGTAGCTGGGCCCAGGGATGTGTCACTGCTCAGACATGAGCCCCAGAGGAAAGAGCACAGTCTCCTTCATCCCCAGCACCACCTCTTGCTGGCAGGTCAGGAACAAGTCACTTCAATCCCCCTGCAGGCCCCAGGGGCACAGAGTTGAGGAGCAAATGGTGTGGGGACAAGAGTACTGGCAGCCCACCAGCTGCTGGCAGGTCTGTGTCTCAGTGACTGGGATCTGCTCTCTCCTGGCTCCCAGCCCGTGTCCTAACTAGGGATGTAAATATCCATTTAAAAAGTTAACTGTTTAAACAATTCAAATCCATTAAAAAAGTTAATAGTTTAAACGGCTGTCATTTAATCGGTTAACCAATTAAAGGGAGAGAGGCTGGGGGGGGGAGAGCACAGGGCTGGGGTCGGCTGGCCAGTGCAGGGCTGGGGTAAGGAGGTCAGCACGGGGCTGGGGCTGCTCCAGCAGGCCGGCATGGGGCTGGGGTCGGTGGGTCAGCCTGGAGCTGGGCTGCTCCGGCTGGCCCTGGAGCTGGGGGTTAACGGTTAGGGTCGGTTAACTGGTAAGACCAATGCTAACTGCTTAGTATTTTACATCCCTAGTCCTAACCTCTGTGACACAGATGATGATGATATTGGGATGGTGGTTCTGTTCAAGTACTGTTCTTTGTCTATTCTCTCTGGTGTCCTTCAGGTGATAGCAACCCACTTTGGAAGCCTTTTCTAAGTCACAGAAATACTGCAATACTTCAGTTTTGTGCAGCAAAGACATTATTTCATGCTAAATGGGTTGAAAACAAAAAACTGCATCTGACTACATTTCAGAACATAAGGATTTTGAAACTTTTAAAAACAACCAGAAGACAGTGAGATGTGAAATTCATACAGAAGCCCCTTACATCAACCATAACTGTGTAAGTCACCAACAGTAAACTGCTTTTGTTTTTAAAATAAATTTTATTTTTGTAATGGGTTTTCATAAACAAACTTTTTCTTTTCTCTATTTTTTGCTTTTTTTTTCTGTCCTCCTATCCCTCATTATTAACTCTGATATTCATAAGAAAAACTGTGAAGTTAATTTTTTACGCTGACTTTCACCAGTTTTTATTTATTGAAATAAACATTGATAAATTCCCAGGAAATTAAAACAAAACTCAGAAATGAAGGCCTTACCCATAATATAATCTAATAGCAGTGGATATGGAAAGGGCTCCATCTAGTGACAGAAGGAGTATAATGTATGGTAGGTATTTTAAATTGCATATGATAGCATATGAAAAGGACCTTCGGGGACCGAAAACTTGTATATTGCACTGCCCTATGGCTAATTCAGTCATTGTTTAATTTTTATCAAAACAACAGGAATCCAATTTTTAAAATTAAAAATAGCACAACTTCCACCCTTCATTTTGATAACACTGATCATTTTTGGCAGCTATTTTTGAGAAAATTTAATCACTGGCTGTATAAAGATACCATTTAATAAAGGAGGCAGATCTGAATTTTGAATCTTCCACAAGGAAGAGCCCTACAATGTGCTTTGTAAACTGTTATATGCATCCTGGTGATCATATTGGTCCAGATACTACAAGATGCTGAGAGTTTCCTGACATGAGTGGTTGGTGAAGGGCTGTTTATATCAGTCAAAGCAACAAGAAATTACTTTGATAATCACTGGAAAAAAGAATAAACAGTTAACTATGAATTATAAGGCTATGCTACCATTAAGTTTCTGATTTATTCAATCATCAGAATTTGAGATGACAGCCCCTATTTTTTTTAATTACCCAGTTTTATCTTACTATGCTTAGATTAATAGTCTGCATAAGTAACCTTGCTTACCCTACTTTTTCTAACCTTCCTCCTCCTTCCCCATGCTGCCTCCATTTTTTTCTGTGACTAGCTTAAGTTAGGCCAGGCAGTATTTTGAGGGGAGTCCTCTAAGTCCCAAGCAAACCCAGGAAGTGGTTTTAGTCATTAAGGCACTGATTCAGGAAATCAGTTATCACCAGCTTAAATCCCATTTGTCTCAGTATTTAGGCATGTGCTTAAAGTACGTGTTTTGAATGTTTTCCTGAAGATGATAGAGGTGCTTTCCTGAATCAGAGCCTAAACAGATAGGACACCTACTACTCTTTACATCAGTACTAAATCAATGCAACATGAAGAGGCACTGTACTGCTGGTGCTGCCATAGTTCGGGTGAGATATACGGTCTGATCTACACCTAAAATTTAGGCCAACCTAGTTATGTTGCTCAGGGGTGTGAAAAGTACACACACCCCTGAAGTTAAGGCAACCTAAATCCTAGAGTAGATACTACCAGGTTAAAGGAAAAATTCCTCCATCAACCTAGCTACCGCCTGTTGAGAGAGTTGATTTATTATAGCAATGGAAAAATACCTTTCATTGCTGTAGCACTTGTAGTAGACATACCCTCAACCTGAGGGCCTGGCTAGCTGTGTGGCCATTAAAGATCTTGTGGTGATTTCTGTAAGAATTCTTTCAGTATTAAATGTGGTGTCCCAACCTAGGATAATTTTATGTCTGCCTAAAATCCTCCTGTATTTTAATACAGTATTGCTCACTTGCTGTTCTAAACAGTCAGCAGTGTTGCTATGCTGTTAAACAGCTACTGCATTTCACCCTGATGTAGCTTGTTTCAGGGGTGTATCAAGTTATTCCCATGTATGGTTTGTATATTACTATCTATTTCTCAGTCACATAAAACAATCTGAAATCTGCTTGGGTGAACAGTGCTATATCAACCTAAGCTGTACTACCACTGTAAAAGTTTCAGTGGCCAGAAATATAAACAACTTCAGTGGGATAGACAAAAGTCAGCTAGTTTTTTGGAAGCTAGTCTAACTACTTTATCTAGGCCTCATTAAAGTAATCCTCACCATAATTTAGGAACCATGTAGCTTGAATCCATATATGCAGTTGTTTGTAACTATTTGGTTTATCTGAAGATATAAAGTCCAGTCCTGAAAATTCTTACCACCAAGTGCAGCCCACTGCAGTAAATGGGTTTACTCATGGCAAGAAGCCGTTGGTAGTAAGTGCTTGGAGAGCAGGCTCTTAGCAACAGCAATCATGTTATTTAATATTTCATGTTTCTGCAGCACATGGAAACCCCTGGATTATAGAATTAATGGTAGGATCTATATAAAATGATGCATCATCAGCCGTATTTTTTATGGCCCTATTTTCTGTTTTTGAGACAAGCAGCTATAGGGTTTTGTCTGGCCTGGTGAGATTTTAATATAGTCTGAATGTAATAGGCTTGACATCTCAACAGTTTTCATCTGCATTTCATCATGTTTGAGATATTTATGCCTTTCTCTGTCTTAATAGTTTTATATCTCCCCAACTAGAGATCATATTGCTGCTTTGTGCAAAGGGTAAAATGCAGTCCAAGATTAAAGAAAATTAATCAAAGCTGTGGAACCATTAAAGCCATACTTTCCTGTGCACAGCTTGTCTGTAACGTCATCGGTGCTTGAGCTTTAAGTGTTCCAAGTTTCTTTAAAGTTTCAGCTTTGCTGACCTTGGATTTTTTTCCCCCCCTCAGTTTATATCAATCTTCTGTGACAGTTACAAAAGTGCTTTTTAAACTAAATTAAAAAAAATAAATTAACAGCCAGATTTTTAATGTAACTTATTTTGTCAAGTCTGGTAACTCTGTATCTTAATTAACAAGTAACGATTAAGCTGCTAAAGAGGCATGAGTGATGTGTAAGCGTTTTTCTACCTAAACAAAATAACGGAATAAATTTAAATTAAATTGGGATAGTCAAAGTGTAGCCCACAGACTGTAGGCAGCCCACAATATGTAGAATATGGAGGACTTAATTTTTAATACTGAATTTAAGGCCATGAAGAGCACAGGTGCCAGCACAGAATGTTTCACTCATCAAAGCAAAAGATGTTTTGTCCTGTTTTAAGTATAATCAGTTAGATAGCTCCTCTTTCTAATTAGTTTCCATCCTAGTCCCTCTCACATTCCCATGAGTGTACATTTCAGTGGGGAAGTGCTGTTCTGAGACCCAACACATTACATGAACCTAGCTTAATTTTTAAGGGGCGTGTGGGAGAGAGAAAAGGAGGGACAAAGGACAGAGCTGGATAGGAAAAGGTTTAGAGTCCCATAAAGAAAGCAAGCAATAAATGTTCCCCAATCCAAAAACTCTTCCCAAGAAAAGCATCAAACATATAGCCCTTCCTTTAAACACCTTTCCTGTACTCTCTGTGACAGGATTATACAAAGTATTTGTGTATTGGATTTTAAAATCTTGTCACCTTAGTCAATAGAAAGATTATATAAACTGAGTGTTATGCCAGTGAAATATGTCACTTCCCTCTCACTGCTGTTGCCTCTCTAGATCAGTGGTTCTCAACCTATTTACCATTGTGAACCCCACATGCAGCTCTCTATGTGTCATGTGGGATGCAGCCACACAATATATATGTTACCTGTATGGCTCTGATGAGGACGTCACATGAGCTGCAGCCATGTGCTGATTGGGTCACAATTGGCCCCTGAGTTGAGAACCACTGCTCTAGAGCCGAACAATGGGATAGGAGGAGGACACTGGAATCTTCCTCAGATAGTCACAGAATTACAGTCAGACTCAAGACCAGGGCCATTCTTACCCATATGCAAACTACGCAGCTGCATAAGGCACCAGGAAATTTGGGGCACCAAATTGCCCCAAATTTCCTGGTGCCCTACACAGCTGCATGCTGCTCCAGCGAGCAGCCCAATTTCTCGGCCAGCTGAACCTCTTCCCCAAAGCCCCCACCCCTGCTCTGTCCCCACTCCACCTCTTCCCATCCCTGCTCCACCCCAACCCCGCCACCACTCCATCCCTTCCCCAAAGCTCCCACCTCAGCCCCACCACCACTCCGGGACTGAGGCAGGGGTCGGGCGTGCCCTGGACTCACCGGACAGTGGGAAGTGGAGCGACCCAGACCCAGCCCGCTATGCTCCGCCAGCTCCCAGCAAATGCTGGGGTGCGAATCCTCTCTGCCCCCCCCAAGGCTGGGAGCCAGGGGAGCAGAGCGGGCTGTGGCCGGGTGACTCCACTTTGCACCACCCCCTGAGTGCAGGGTGGGGCCTGCCCTGCAATCACCAGGTTGCAGGAAGTGGGGTGACCCAGCCCCAACCTGCTCCACCAACTTGTGCTGGGGAGCAGTTCCTTTTTGCCCCCAAACCTGCTCCACCCCCCTGCCCCCCGCAGAGGCCTGGAGCCAGCCTCCTCCCATGGAGGCCTGGGGACAGCCAGCCCCCCCCCCCCCCCCACGGGGTACCTGCATAGGGCACCAAAATGTCTAGGGACTGCCCTACTCAAGACCCACTTAGCTTGGGGATTCATTTCAGTCTTGCCCCAGGTTTTACTGAGACGTTTGAAATCTCAACGTAAACAGCCCAGGGTGCGGGATTTGCCTCATTAAACTAGAGGCCTGTGCCAAAGAGCAAGGGACCGCTGTGTCTACACTGTAGCTGGGAGCGAGCCTCCCCCAGCCCGGGGAGCCAGACCCGGGCTAATGGGGCTTGAGAGCTGGGACCTCGCCACGCCTCCAGCCAGCTGAGCTGCTCCCAACCCCAGTGGTGCATTTACAACCCAGCGACCTCCCGGCTCAGCGAGCGCTGAACTCCCGCAGGCTGCGCCTCCCTCCCAGCTCAGCCCCGGCACGTGCTCCCACCCCCGATGCATCTGACCCCACATCCCGCCCCCAGGCTCGCGACAGGCAGCGGTGGAGGCAGGACCCGGTGGGGGCTCACAGGAGCCTGGTGCTGCCGCGGCCGCCAACCACTTCCAACCAGGAGCGGCCGCGGGGGCAGGTGCCGGGGGAGCAGGCCCAGCGCAATGCCGCGGGGCCGCCCGCTCTGGACAAACCCCTTTGTCCTCTACTCTGTGTATTACGGTAACCGCGAGACGCCCCCGCCCCTGAACAGAGCGAAACGTCCCAGAGCCCCCGGCGGGCTGCGCCTGCTCGGAACCGCCAAGGAGCCCGCGGCGCGCGGTGAATAGAGACGGGGATTCCCTGCTCGTCTTCCCCGCCCCCTCTGTGTGACCTCACAGCCCCGCCCCCGCGAGACCCCGCCCCGCAGCTGGCAGGGGGGGGAACGGACGGAACCGCCGCTTGCGAGAGCGAGGACACGCGTAATTTCCGCGCGGAGACAAACAGACACTGAGCTCCATTCTTCCCCCCGCCCCCTCGGTTAACGTAACTTCCGGCGACACTAACTGCTCCGGCTCGTCGTCACTTCCTCCGCCGCCGCTTCCTGTTCCTGCCTAGCCCAGGTCGGCCTAGCTCGTGTTCCCGTCCTGTGCTGTCCCGTGTGTGCGCCCGTCGCGCGCCTCCCTCTCCCCTTTCCCGCCGCCCGCTCGCTCCCCCCTCCCCCCGGCCTCGCCACACGCGCCGCGCGTTCCTCCCGCCCTCCGCCTCCCCGGAGCCGCCGCCGCCATGGCGATGAGACAGACCCCGCTGACGTGCTCCGGGCACACGCGGCCCGTGGTGGACTTGGCCTTCAGCGACATCACCCCCTACGGCTACTTCCTCATCAGCGCCTGCAAGGGTGAGCGCGGGGCGTGAGGGGGGCCTAGCGCGCTCCTGCCATGAATGAGCTGGGGGCGGGGGGATCCCCGGCCTGGCTCGGCTCGGCAGCGTTGCCTCTCTGGGGAGGGGCTGGGGAGAGACGCGAGGGGGCGGGGCTGGTTTCCCCTGTTCTGCTCTCAGGTCTGTGGGCGGCCTCCACCGGGGTACCTGAGCCCCGACGCTGGTGGATGAGACTTCCCCCCCCCCCCCCGGTTCTAGTTGCGTTACCCTGCGCTGTGGACACGGGCGGGCAGGTGACGTGGGAGACACCCAAACACACCTTAAGTCCTAACCCTAGCGTGGGAGACAAAAACCTGCTGATGCCTTGCCCTGTACCCAGGCTGAGTTACCCATCTGGGATAGAGGCAGCCCCAGGGGTCGGTCTGGGGGGAAGGTAGTGGGTGGGATTGTGTCCCATTCCACCCACAGTGAGCATGATCTCAGCTTGACATCTCAGATTGCACAGCTGTTCGTTATGTAGTTGTAACTGCTATTTCTTGCATGCTTTGGGCAGCAGTGAAATACCTACCAGTGCTGATATTTGTGGAAACAGCCTTAGGGTGTTAGCAAATTGAAAAGAATATTGACAGTTCGTACTTATTTCAGACTCTGCATACTCAGAGAGTCATTACTCCATTACCTAGCTGAGTTATGTTCAGCTCACGTCTTAACAGTTCTTGTCATAATCTTAAAGGGGTAGAGAATTAAAAATTCTGTTAGTGGATTTTTTTAAATTCTGAAATTAGGCACCACTACCTGGTGAAAATAGCAGTTCTACAAGTTGCTGTGAGCGCAGCCCCCTTCAACTCCTGCACTTTCTAGGTGGTAGCTGATTATAAAATGAGATGTTTTTCAAATAAATTAACTGGCTCATAATTTGACTTAGAGTGCTAGTGTATTACAGTACATTAGCAGCACCGAATTGACTTTTCTTCATGCTCATATCCCTTTCCAGCAGGGCTTTCTTCCAAACCTCATAAAGCTTCCACCCTCCCACCAAATACATGCACACACATTTTATTTCTCTACATATCCCCTTCTATAAAAAACCCTTTTGGACCATTTACTGAGTCTGGGTTGTATTTGTCTGTCTACAATGCCACTTTCTAATTCTGTTTTATTTTTATAACTGTATATGTATCTGAAAAGTAATCTATATATCAGACAATTTAAAAATGAAACTTTTTGTAAGCAGTGTTGGCATCAAAAGCAGGTGCTAATATGTTGAAACTAAAACAAGTGCAGTGCTGTTAACAGGGTGACAGAAAACTACTGATTAGTAAATGAACCAGAACACAAACAAACGGTATTATTATTTATATTGCAGAAGTGTGTAAAGGCCCCAACCAAAATTGTGGCACCATTTTGGTAGATACACATAGCAAGAGTCAGTCCCTATATGAACAGATAAAAAATTAAAGCACCATTTCTCATTAAATTGGTAACAAAATATATTGTTTCAAAGGTATGTCACATTTCCATTGACAAAGAGCTCTGGTTTCTTTTTTGTCACACAGTAGTGTAAGTGGAACTGTTTCATTAGAACTATGCTTGCTATTAAGTAAAATAAAGCTGTTTTATCTGAAAATTAATCTTTGTTTTTGCCTAGATGGTAAACCTATGCTACGCCAGGGTGACACGGGCGACTGGATTGGAACATTTCTAGGTCATAAAGGTGCCGTCTGGGGTGCTACCCTGAATAGGGATGCCACTAAAGCAGCTACAGCAGCTGCAGATTTTACAGCGTAAGTAATGATTAATACTGAAATTTCATTGTGTTGTGATTTCATCTTGGGATACTATATTTTTCTGAATTGTGGTGTTAAAGAAATTACTGTTTTATGAGACTTAAGATGGCTGAGGAGTCCAATCCATGCTCAACAGGTTTTTCCACATATATGACAGGTAGTTGCTTGGAGAGAGTACAACTGCTGGCTGGGGTACGGTACACTTTCCTTCCTTCTCCGCTGTTCCTCAGCCTCTTGAAGAGAATCACCTTGCTCAAAACAGGCTGAGGCTTGATGTATGATGTAACATCATTGCAATCTAGTGCCAGCCAACTCTTCTCAATTCATGGGGTCAGTGACTCTCAAGATATGCTTTCAGGGTGTTATTGTAGCATTTCCTCTGTGCGTCTGCAAGTTATGTTACCGTGTCTAAATTGAGAAAAGAGGACTTGCTTCAGAAGACAAGTATCAGCCTTCCACACACAATGGCTAGCCCAGTGAAGTTGATTTTTCATAATATTCAACTCAACACTGGTGGTGGTAGCTGCAGAGAGAACGCTGGCATTTGGTGCAATGATCTTCCCATCTGATATGGAGAATCTTCCTAAGGCACTGCTGGCGGTATCACTCCAAATGGCTTTGGTATGTCATCCACGTCTCATACACATAAAGAAGAGTGGGGATGACTACTGCTTTGTAGACCAGGATCTTAGTTTCCATCTGCAGATCTCTGTCAATAAAGACATGATGAAGCAACTTTCCAAAGGATGCCATGGCACAACAGATCCTGTGTTCAAACTCCACATTGAAATTAGCTGTTTGGGAGAGGTGGCTACCAAGGTAAGGGAAATAGTCAACATGTTCCAGGAGTTCACCACTGATGACAGTTTGTCAGAGAAGGGGGCAACTTGTGCTGGGGCAGGCTGGTGAAGCCACCTTAGTTTTCTCAATGTGGAGGAAAAGTCACAGGTGCCTGAGAAAAGATCTAGAGTGGATTGCAAGTCAGCTTTGGTGTGCGTGAGGATAGCACTGTCATCAGCATACTGAAGATCAGTAATAACAGTCCCGCTGACCTTAGTTTTAGAATGAAGACGTCGCAAGTTGAAGAGCTGGCCTTCCATGCGATGCAATAATCCCAGTTCCAGAAGAAAAGCAGTCACAAAGAACAATAAGATCATGGCAAAATAGATGGAAAAAGGATTTGGGGCAGTAACACAGCCCTGCTTAACACCAGTACAGGTGATGAATGGGTCTGTCTCCAGCCCAATAGAGAAGATGGTGGCGGTCATACCATCGTGAAGTAGCCTGAGAATGCAAATGATCTTCAATGGACAACTGAACCTAGATAGCACCTTCCATAATGCTCCACAATTGATGGGATCAGAGGCCTTACTTAGGTCAGTAAATGCCATAAATAATGGCTGGTGGTGCTTTGCTACAAAAATCATGTTGGTGGTGCCCTGAGATGGTCTGAAACAACAGTGGGATTCCAAAAGGGTGTCTTCGGCAAGAGGGAGGAAATGGTTCAAAAGGATGCAAGCAAGGGTCTTCCCGGCAATAGAGATGAGGTCAATGCCTCGGTAATTCCTGCACATTGACTTGTCTCCTTTCTTAAAGTGGTCATAATATTAGCGTTCTTTAGGTCGGGTGGAATTTCCTCATTAACTCAAATTCTAACAAGAAGTTGATGAAGTTTTTACATGAGTGCTATTCCACCAGTTTTGAAGACCTTCACGGGGATGCTATTTGGGCATGGCGCCTTGTTGTGTCTAGTCTGAATAACGGCACCCCAGTCTTGCTCAGAAGATGGGGTGGGAGGGTCTGCAAGTGGTTCTGTTACTGGATGCTAAGGAATGGACTTGATGGTGGGAGCTGAGACTTCAGATTTGCGGTTCAATAGTTTGTGCTCCTTCCGACATTGCTTATGGGCTGCATTGTCCTTAAGGAGAGTGGAGCTGTCCTGAGATTTGCTTGAAAAAAGCTTCTCATATCATGTTGATCAGTGAAACTACGGATCTTGCTGACATTTGCCTGTTGCCACTGATTCTTGATGTCTCACAGCCTCCTTTGAACTACAGCTTTAAGCCTATATTAAGACTCTCGTTTTTGCAGGTTCATTTTGCCAAGTGTAAAATGGCTTTCTCTACACCTTTCTTCTGATGAATAAGTGCTAAGATTTCCTCATTCTCATTAAACTAATTTTGATGGCGGCGAGTGGAGTATGCAATCTCTTCAGCAACTTGTGAATAATGGTCTTGAACTCCTCCCAGTGTGTTTGGATATCATTGATGTTGGGTAGGTCAGAGAGCCTCTCATGAGGTTACAGTGGATGAGAAGCTGGATATGAGTCAACATTCGCCATTCATGGTGAGCAGAAGGAATTCTGAAAAGGACTGCTCAGTAGTGGCCGCAGCTGTCGAATTGTGCTTGTCTCACAAGTCCAAGCGCAAGATGACCAACACACGGCCGCTGCTTGCATGCAGATTAGTGACTAGGGACTCCCAGAGATCATTGCTCGTCCACACCACTACTCATCCATTGCCGCGGAAATTTGTTAGTGGGAGATGTTAACACCATTGGCAGAGGCATACATGTGAAATCTTTTAACGTGAGCCAGTGCACAAGTGGTAACCTCACAAAACTTGACAGGAAGGAGCCCTGGAGCTGGTGGCAGGGAAGTTTGAGACAACTGGAGGTGTTAGTCCTGCTGCAACCCTTACCTACCTTCACAGCTGCAGAGAACTGACAGGTCTTCGAAATACACCTGTTCTGCATGCTTTGTCTGGAACCTCCCCTCAGAACTGTTCACCAAGGGTGGCCCTACCAGGAGTACACAACTCCGGATGACGTAGTTCTGAGGGTCATTGGGACACACAAGCCTCTCCACCACAACAGGATAACGATCCAAGGAGAGGAATGGTAGTTAATACTGTCAAGTTGGATAACTGCCCTATTTTATGGATGAACAGCTTGATTAATAGCATATAGTGGCCTACGCAGACAATTCAGGTATCCTTCATAATTCTTAATTATGTTGCAATTATGTGGGATACCAGAGTTAATGATTTTGTTCCACCACTGCTAATTCCCTACTTTTAACACCCTGTTTTTCCATTGCTCAGGGGTCAGGTAGTAATCCATACAACTTTCCTACCAAGATTTTGCATAGAGGCATGTAACTCAAAGTACCTGCTGTTAAGTGAAATTGATGAATATTGGATATTCTTGAGCCTCAGTCTTACAAAGACTTAAGCACAAGCTTAACTTTATGCACTGTGAGCAGTCACTTTGATGTCACTGGGAATACTCGCAGTGTTGAAAGTTAAGTATGTGTGCAAGTCTGCGTGAAAATGTGAATTCCACTCATGAGCACTTAGTCTATGTAGATCTAAGTAGGAATTCTGTACCAGTCTATCTCTAAAGCTACAAGTGCTGTTAATCCTGAACTGCTCCAGAGAGAAGAGAGGTAGGAGCAATGGGCTGGTAGTACAAAAGAATTAAGGAACTGGCTTTTAGGGGGGAAAAAGTATTCTCACAAACTAATCATTTCCAGTATTGGGTTTTAACTGTTTGAGAAACTCACCTTTATCCAGAATGGTGATCCTTGGTGTGTAGTAACGATCAGAACATAGTAATTATGTATAAAAAAGTCTACTGTGTTAGAAATAATGGTAATTATCTCGGAAATGTCCCTGTAACCAGAACAGCCAAATTAGCTTGTAATAAAGTCAGTACTGGCTAATGAAACCTCACTTGTACTTTCTTGTCTTTCAGTAAAGTATGGGATGCTGTTTCAGGGGATGAACTGATCACACTGGCTCACAAGCATATTGTCAAAAGTGTGGATTTTACTGAGGTATGAAAAATTTGTCTTATTTGTCAGGGAATCAAACAATTGAATGTAACTGCTGCCCTTGTTTTCACGTGCTTTATGCTTTGTCAGGGAGAGGTTCAGGTGAACTTTTCATTTCTGAGGGATGAACTAAATGTAATAGGTGTTTTAGCGGGTTACTAGAAAAGTGCTATTGTAATATTCATAGTAACATTTTAGTTTTTAATAAAAAAGCTGACTCGCCATGACTTCTAACTATTTCAGGACAGCAATTACCTGTTGACAGGTGGACAAGATAAATTGTTGCGTATTTATGACTTGAGCAAGCCAGAAGCAGGTTAGTCCATTTTTCTTATCCTACTGACGCATTCATTTTGTAGAGTTGCACACAATTCAGTTGACTGTTCCTTTTGAAAATATTCAAATCTGTTCTATTTTATGAATTATACTTAAAAGATCAAGATTTGAAATTCTGTTCTTAATGGTTGGTGTTGATAGGATTTGAGATCTAAATTACTGTTGTAGGATGTGCTGAAAATCTCTAGCATCCTTCAGGTTGTATTACCTCTTATTTATTTTACTGTCAACACTAGCTTGATTGCACATTTTTAAAATAGAAAACTTCAAATCATTTCAACTGTTTGATGTCTCATCAGTATGAAGCATGGATTCATGCACACAAGGTACCTGCCTCTCAGTATTTGCCAGGCTCCGTGTGCTCACATCTTGCATTTACCTGCAGGGACATGTAAACTTGTTTAATACCAGCTACTTTGTAATGTTCCCAGTATTTCTAGACTAGGGGCTCATCTACACAATAAAGTTGCGCTGGTTTAATTTAAATGGATTTTTAAACCGTTAGTTTGAGCCTGTGCAAAATCCTGTGTGGACACTCATTTTGGTTTGAGTGTCTCATTTCAGTTTAGTTTATACCTGTTCCTAATTTACTTGTTCTCAACTGAGACTTAACTGAAGAAAGAGAGTTAGCATTAATTTAACTTCATTAGTTTAAATTCATACATGAAGTTAAATTGGTGCAACTTTCGTGTGTAGACAAGCACTAAGAAGCAGGTATCAATTTGGCCTGTGTCACTCACTCCTGGAATTACTTCAGGTAAAAAATAAAATACAACTCTATCCACTTGACAGCATTGTCATCCTGATGCCATTTACTGATTTATGACAACTGGTAATTATTTATAGTGACTTATAAACAAGGTGAAATAGTTTGTTCATTGATTTTAAGCGGTAAGATTTTTTTTTAAAAATCTCCCTGTTATTTCATGTACTAAGATGTTTGCTTTAATCTTAAGAACCTCAGGTGGTCAGTGGACATACTTCGGGTATTAAAAAGGCTTTATGGAGCAGTGATGACAAACAGATCCTTTCAGCTGATGATAAAACTGTCCGGTAAGAAACGCTAACTTTCCATTTTTTTTTTTTAAATGCTGTTATCTCTCCATATAATTGTATGTGTGTACAGTTGGCTTTTGGGTTTATAATACCAAAAACATAGCTATATTTAGAACTCAGATACAGAAATAAATGAAACTTAAGTATATAAACTTCAATAGTCGTGTCTGATTTGTGGTATGTGTGATTCCTAATTATTATATACCAGGTAGGGTGGTCTTATATTGACCTTTCTTAATGTCCTAATGTATGAGGGTATATAGCTGAGATAAGAATTGTTAATCATGTGATCTTATCAAATATGCTTTCTGTCACTAAGTCCCAATATACCAGTTGATTAATTTCATATTGTTAAGTCACTGCCCTCTGCCTTTTTCATGGCAAAACCCCCGAGAGGATGAATTCATAACTGGGATGAGTTCTGTCATTGAGGCATTGGGAGGGAACTCTTATTGCCTGTGAAGAGAGAGTGGCAAACAAATGACTTGACCTTTAGTAACATGTCCATCATAGTCCAGCTTGAAAAATGTACCAGACATTCACTAGTCAGAGGCTGGTATAAAAGATGGGGAAGTGTTCTGCTGTCTGGAGGCAGTGCTCTGGTGACCAGCTCAGTCCTCTTCCCCACCTTGCCCCACTAGTGAGAGAGGGGAGGGCGCTGGGATTCTTAGAAGTGTCCTACCCCATTCACTGTATCTTTGGCTCAAGTCTGACTAGTAGGGGTCTGATAAACTTGAAGCCCCCACAGCCCCTCTGACTGGAGAGGAATTCTTTTTTGTTTTTTTTTTCCCCATAGCCTAGAACCTCCTGAGCAAGCTTGGTGGAATCTATACTACTACTGCTGCTGTGACCAGGGTGTTATCTCCTCTCCCCATCCCCTATACTTCTGTCTGATGTGATGTTGAGTGCAGAGTAGTAGAGGTCTGTGGAATGGGGTGGGGTTAACTCTGCCATTCAGTCCCCCCTCCTCAGTCTCCATTTTATCTCCATCAGTAACTGACGGGTTCACAGTTGTTCACAGGGTTTGAAATACACCTCTATCTCGATATAACGCTGTCCTTGGAAGCCAAAAAATCTGACTGCGTTATAGGTGAAACCACATTATATTGAACTTGCTTTGATCCACCGGAGTGCGCAGCCCCGTCCCCTCCCCGGAGCACTGCTTTACCGTGTTATATCCGAATTCATGTTATATCGGGTCGCGTTATATCGAGGTAGAGGTGTAATAGTAATTAAAACTGGAAATATCCTGATTATCCTAGTTATCCTAAAGCTGACAGTTTGCAGTCATAGGAAGACAGAATTGCATATGGTGGCTTATATTTAGACTGTTAGTACAACTACATCTTGCTGTAAATGAAACCTGAGATACTATATATGTATTAGCATTAGTCCCTCCTGCATCTGCACCAGAAAAATCTTCCTGCTTACCAGCCAGGGTTTTGAAGTCTTGATCATAAGTGTTATCACTAGGAAGCTGGATTGCTCAGGGCATGGGTGATTGTGTTCAGAGCTCATCATCCCTGGGTGACTGACTGAAACACCAGACCAGTTTAACAGTGTAAGTATCACTTAGTGTTGCTGTAGCAGAACCGTTGCTGCGTTCTGCTCCAGAGAGAGCTGTATTTTAAGAGCGTGATGTGGCTAGTGATTTAGTGATTAAGATCAGCATACGTTAACAATCTAGAATGACTAGAACCAATTTTGGAGTTTTTGTTTAGGTAGCATTTGTAAACCAAAGCCTCGCATTGATGGGAATGAAAGTAATGTGGTTTACTCAAGTAATTTTAAGTGTTTTTTTTTTTTTCCAACAGCCTCTGGGACCGGAATACCATGACTGAAGTAAAAGCAATAAATGTTGCAATGTCTGTGAGCAGTATGGAGTATGTTCCCGAGGGGGAGATACTGGTGATAACCTATGGGAGGACTATTGCTTTTCATAGTGCAGAGACGTAAGTTTCAAACTTGAAATCTTCAGAAGTATAAAGAGGAGTAGAAGGCATATGGGAGAGGTGACACTGAGCCAGTATGGTTGTGGGAAAAGGATCTTGATCTGCCACACTAATGAAACTAAAATTTCTCTTTCCATCCCTTTCTTCTTTTTTCTGCCCTTGTTTCCCCCAAAATAAAGGGGCATAGACCCTCATCTTTAGTTTAACTATAAAAATCTAGCTGAAATAGTACTTGAAAATCATTAGCAGCTAACAGTTGTTTGCAGGTCTTATTGCACAAAGGGTGTATCACTAAACCACCTCATTTTGTAGTGATTAGCATCTTTGTTTGGAATGGTGGTAGAGAGGCAAAGCTCTGACTGAGGTTGGGGACTGAACTACTCAATCAGCCCTAGAATCAAACTTACTAGCAGACACATCTAAACTAATGGACATATAAATTTGCCACAGCTATACATGGGTATAGTGTTTATAATAAATGCTCTTGTTGAGAATTATTATTTGTATTGGCTTCTCTATATAATATCTCAATCAGGATCAGGGCCCAGTTGTGGACAAACTCCCTGCAGAGCTTACAGTCTAAGAAGTCTTTTTGTTAAAGGACAACTTTCCAACAAATTATTCATTAACTCACTGTTAAGACTCTTGTACTAGCGAATAAGTAACAAGGTACCAGTGCCCAAGAGTTGACAATATAAAATTAGATAAAACAATTTGAAGACAAGGAAAAAGAAGAGATTAAGGGAAGAACAAGGGCAGCAGACAAGAATATTACGACTTTGTTTGGTTATGCATGTATCATCAGGCAGCAAATGTTTTTGCATGTATAATTTATACAAAACTAATTTTGGTTTAATATGATTTACTTAAAGTAAAAATCTGAGGTTGTAGTGCAACACAAGTAGTCCATACAAGAGAACTGTTATGTGCGTACAATAAGTGAGGCATCGGTCACAAAACGTTAAAGTGTAATAGCTTGTCTTTAGCTTAGTGAAATGCAAATTTTCCATCTTAAGATTTATACTGGAAACAGTATTTTTAAGAAAGCTGTGATTTGTAGGAACAGCATCACATTTTCCTAGACTGACAGGCTTAAAGTGCTGTTTTTAAAGTGTTTTTTAAAAATGTGTATAGCATTAACAAAACTTTTTCCCTAGTCTGGAGCAGATTAAATCGTTTGACGCTCCTGCTACAGTGAACTCTGCATCCCTTCACCCTGAGAAAGAATTTCTTGTTGCAGGTGGTGAAGACTTTAAACTTTATAAATATGACTATAATACAGGAGAAGAGCTAGGTAAGTTTTCCAGTTTTCATGTGGTAAAGATTGTAATTTTATTTCACAGTATCTTGTGATAACTTGTACTCAGATTAAATTTGAAAGTTTATTTGGCTCTCTCATTATTTCAGAACACATTTGTTACATATTTAAAGGCATGCTGTTAACTTTAACTAGTCTAAAAAATATAGCCCACAGCCTCCTGCACCAACAAACCTAACAAAACATTTTTAGAGCAGCCTGGAATAAGCAGGCATCCACTCCAATAGAAATCCATGAGTCAGATTCAGTGTTGATGTAAATGGTAGTGTAAATTGCATATCGTGTGTAAAGTAGTGTGGCATTCACTGGTTGCGCAAAAAAATAAGTTACTTAAACATTTCGTTTGCTTGTATGGACAATGCACATGTTTGTTTCTCCACATTCTTTATCCGTTTTTTGCCAGCCAAATGAATTTAGCAATATTCTTGTTTTTGAAGCACACGAGAATCTTGCCAATTCAAGTCCCATACTAGTTTAGAATAATGGATATAGTTGGGAGGATGGATGGAAGAGTCTGATGTGCACTCGTGATACCTGTGTCTTATTTGTTGGCATTCTTGCTTTATACAAGAAGGGAAATGGTTATTTCCCTGGAACAGATTATTAACTTGTCAGTTTTTAATTCAATAGCACATTTTGATAGGCACCAAAATTCAAGTTCGCCGGGGTGTAACTGTAGCTTGTACTCCTTGGTCTGAGAAGATACACGTGCAACCTTTTGAGAAACTGCTGTATTTTAAAAATTAAAACAAAACAACAACTTCCTTCTTCCTTCCCTTCCCCTCTTCACCAGTAATTCATTAGTTCTATTTATTTGTTGCCTAAGATTTGAAATTTAACACTGTGCCAACACTGTTTCTTATAGAATCTTACAAAGGACACTTTGGTCCCATTCACTGTGTGAGATTTAGCCCAGATGGAGAGTTGTATGCTAGTGGCTCTGAGGATGGAACGTTAAGACTGTGGCAGACGACAGTAGGGAAAACATACGGTCTTTGGAAATGTGTAGTTCCTGGTAAGAACTTTGTTTGTATTTTTGTAAAACTCAGTTGCATCCGAACTTGTCAAAATCTTGTAGAACTAGTTGCCGGTTAAAAGTCAGACCTGCCAGAGTAACTTCTTTCCTTTAACAATCTCTGTATCATACCTATTCAATTTAATTACATAAATACTTGCTGTTTCTTTTTTGCAGCTACAAAATTAACCTTTAAAACCAATAAGCTAATTTAATAGACACTTGGTGAATATTCTAAGCAAAATAGTCTCATATAGAGTTTTTTTCCTTTGGTGTTATAAAAATGTAAAATAAGACTCAAACAACACATGAAACACTGTATTTTTTTTCAGTAATTTAAGCAAGGGCAAGACAGTAGAAACAAGTGTGTATAAGTAGAGAAGCAAAGAGTGGTATTGTAAAATGGAGGGAATTTTAAAAAATAAATTTGTTAAAACCAGCAATAAAATGCCTAGCCCCATGCAGAACAGCTCTCCAGTAATGGGAAGTGTTTGCCAACCCTCCCGCTCCTCTCACCACTAGACAAAGTTTTAAAATAAACTTTTTTTTTTTTTCACTTAAAAATAACTGGGGATATTCTATCGGAGTCTGAGGTGAATGGGGATTAGGATTAGCAAAATTATAATAAATGTTTTGTTTTTTTTCACAGAAGAGGAGGGTGGAGAGCTGGCAAAAGCAAGGGTCAGCCTTCCAGGAACGGCAGAAGAGGAACTAGGTAATGTATTGATAACTATCTACTTCAAATACACCTAACAGTGTCAAAACTAATCCACAGGGATTAATCTGCATAACATTCCCTTTTGTGTTTGTGGATACGGTGTCAACTCTTTACTGATGCTTTTCAAAATTTACAAGATCCCTAAAACTAGTTTCCTGAGAATATGTGGAAATAGCCAAACATTTAAAAAAAAAATCAAGAAGCTAATGAGAAAATTATAGACCAGTGAGTAGAACTATGTATAATCTTGTAAACTGTTTTAAAGGGATATGGTGAAACATTTGTGAAAAGTTTAATTTTAAAGATGGTTTCAGGTCCTGCTATGGTGGTTATTTTATTTTCTGTATCTAAGGTGAATTTTGAAAATAATTTTCCTATTTTAACCACAGAAGACCTTACCTCTGAAAATTCAGATTCCATCTACAGCTCAACTCCTGAAGTTAAGGCTTGACCATCACAGCTGTTATGCAACAAATGGACATAGAGACTAAATCAAGCAAACGGTGATAAGCAGCAGCCTTCCAGAGTGCGCTCTCTACATAAGGCAAAGATGGGCAGTAATTGATGAGAATGTGTTGGAACTGGCTAGGTGGTATCTATAAGAGAACGGAGTATCGAAAAAGACAAGTAGTAGAGTTTTGCTATATTTTAGCGCACCTGCCTACTGTCTTTTTGAATGAAGTGTGCAAGCCAAGATCCAGTCTCTCCAATTTCAATTAAACTTACTGTAGTGTGTTTTCTTTATTATGGAGGAAAAAATGTAATGGCTTTTACCAGTATTTTTTCTGAAAGCTGAAAGATGTGGCTTTAGTTGTAAAGAAGGGATTATGTGCTCAAGTATTTGGTTCGGTTTTTCTGTTTCATTGTACACCGCTTCTGAACATCTAACTGTTTTCAGTTGTCTAAATAAAATGCCTTGACAACAGACTCATATTTTATTGTTGTTAACATTGGGTTCATATTCATTTTTTTTTTTTAGTATTCTGCAAAGAGAAAAAGGGAACAAGAGCATTTTTTCATATTTAAAGTCTCTGGAATAGTGGGTGACAGGTACCCTGCTTCACAAGTGTTGTATCTTTTATTCTTTAAACTTAGTTAAAATCTCTAAAAGATCAATTTTTGAAACACCTGAAGTATATGCTGCAAAATATTTTGGTTGTACATCAGAATTGTTTCAGAAGCTGACCATATTCCTTTACAGTGGATTTGTACAGAGCATGCTTTTAGTCATCAGAACTGGCTTACAAAATAGGTTTCTCTTTTCCTTCAGTATAAACCATATTTTTCTTCATTAAAGCCATGTTATTACCATACTTAAATTTGTAATGTCACTTATTTAATATTGTATAACTTTTCATTTGTGTAGTGCATGTGTGCAGCAGCCTGATAGCCACAACTTTCTTCCTTTCTGAGCGGTAATAAAGGCATTATTTATCAAATAATGTGGCTTCAAAAGAAATAGCTTTTGACAAAACAGTCTTCTTGCTGTTATAATCTGCCAAATAAATTCTAAGTGAACCAAAACATGAATTTCATGGTCTGGGGATGAGGATTTTAAAATGTTTTCTGTACTTCTGGTGTTCAGACTTGCTGCCCTTAAAATACCAGAATGGCTCCTTGAAAAGAAATATTGATATTGTAGCTTTATCATACTTGTTAAGATTGAAAGGAAATTTAAAAAGCGACCTCTGTGAGTGCAGTTAAGCGTTCAAGTGGATTTATAAAAGTTAAAATAAGTCAAACATAGTATGATTCCTTGTTTTCTTTCCATATTTTAAAGTAGTAGTAACTGTCAAATGTAATTTATAGTAAAACTGTCTGACACTACTTTAAAATAGACTTTACAAAAGTAATACTTCATTGCAGTGGAGGACTGGAAATAGACAATGCCAAGATTTTAAATTAATAGTCTAAAATTAGACTCCTAAATCCATATTTAAGCACCTTCCTAATTTTCAGAACAGTTGAGCATCCATTAGTTCATTGGAAGCTACTTAGGTGTTCACCTTTTTTCAAAAATCAGGCAACTGCCTGCTGGCTTCCTCTAGCATCAATTGGAGCTATTGTGTTCTCAACATTTCTGAAAAAATCAGGTACCATTCCAGTTAGTTGGAATTTAGCTTTTCAAACTATCACATCTTGAAGTTTGTGTTGAAAAGTACATAGTTGCTTTTTAATCTAATTTTTAAATTGGTCTTTACCTAATAGCTTAAAATACTATCCAAATTCTATATGATGTATCAAAATCTTGTAGCCCTGACCCCTGCTCTCTTGCAGTGGCCTATCGAAGTGAGATTTTGCAGTTTCTAGTGCTGGAACGAAGGATGGGGGCCAAAACAGCCAACATAAATAAGCCAATATCTTCAGTCCCAGACACAACCCTAGGAACCTCCCTCTTGCAGTGTTCAGTTATGCTCACTGGATGCTGCAAGCTTTTATGAGTTTGTCAATTTAACAAAGAAATTAATATGTACTAGGTTTTTTATCCCAAGGGAGGTCTCTGACACGCTTTCAACCAAATGTACTGCTTTAGGTAGAATAAACAGACTTACTAACTATGGAAGATATGTTTTGACTTGTAGTCATTTAAAATCTAAGTCAGATTTGGTCAAATGAAATAAAAGCAAAATGCATTCTAAGCTTCTCTTAACACTTTCAGTGTCCTTACAAACTTAGATGCTTCTCATCATGGGCTGGCTGATTGTCCTTTAGCCAGGCTCTCCCCTTTGATCAGCACATCAGTCGCTTGGTGTGGTGGCTGTAGATGTAGGTGGAAGAGAGCGAGCCTGGCAAATGTCTCTTCCTTTTATCATGTTCTTTCTTCCCTCTTGGCTTTGCTCCCTGCCCCCCCCTTCAGAGTCAGGTGAGCATTACCTCATCGCAGTCCCAAACTGGCCAAAGGAAGGGGGGGTGACTTACTGGAGAGTCCAACAGATCCTTTTGTTGCTGCCAAGGCCAGCGTCCTTTGTTCCTGTGAGACTGGGTTTGTCCCTTACCTGCCCTGATGAGGTGTGAACTATCTCTCTGCTCTTGGAGAGTTTTTGCTTGGGCTTATTTTAAGGCTTATAACTATGTACATGAAATTATAACCTATACTATAACATTACTGTGACAACAATGCTCAGTGCATCATGAGCCTTCCGGAGACACCTGACATGACAAACTGCATTGGATACCACCCAATTATTTTACAAGGATGGACATGGGGGTGCTGGGTGTTCCCCTGTGGTACAAAGCACCACATACACAAACTGAACATAGATTTTATCAGAAAGGGAAACAATTAGCTGTGATTTATTATGAGGAAGAGAAAGTATGTTGCTGAAGCTAGATTTTTTTGCGGGTTGTTTATACTGAAGACTAAAGTCTGGAGAATTCCAGGAGCTGGGTTAGCTGTGAGTGATGGCTTATTTTTCTTTTATTCACGGCTCTAAATAAAAAATATTTCATAGCTGTGAAAAGAAAGGCCACACACTATTTTTATGTAAAAATTTTTTGTTATAGCTCTAGTGGTTTAACTAAAACTACCCAAGCCCTATACACTACCTTTTTTTCCAAAAGAAGTGTAGGATGGTGTTGCCCTTACCAAAACACTTGAACCACTTTAAACGGGCACCAGCCAACATTCCCTACCAGCTGATAACAATTCATGGTTTCAGAGTAGCAGCTGTGTTAGTCTGTAGCTGCAAAAAGAACAGGAGTACTTGTGGCACCTTAGAGATTAACAAATTCGTTGAGGGAGCTGGTCAGCATCCCCTGGATGGAGAGTGCGAGGTATAATTGTGCCGGGGCAGTGGCTTATGTCCCCAGAGGCATACACAGCAAAGTATGATTGTGCACGTGGGGAAGATGCAGTGGTTGCCTTCAATGCCGACAGCAACGCACAAGTCCATAACGGAGGAAGGGAAGGAGCTAATGACGGGCTGTCCCTGCCTGCAGACAGCAATGTAAGGGGGTGGGTTATTACTGGGGAGCGCGAGTTCCCCAGACTTTCTCCTCCCCAGCAGAAGGGCCAGATTTGAGTTTGGTGGGAAGGCGCAGCTGGCCAGCGCGGAGCTAGCGCACCAAGCCCCTCCCAGCCTGGGTGGGGGAACGAATGACCAGCCTAGCCCGGGATCCGTGTTTCCTGCCCGCCGCGTGAGGGGAGGAAGCGAAGGGCTCAGCAGGGGCGTACCCAGGAAGTACCGCACTCAACCCTGCTGCTTTGGCCCGAGGGCAGCGCGGGGCGTGAGCGGGGGGGCCTGCTGCTGGTGCTGATCATGTCGGCTAGAAACCCGGGCATGGAGCTGGGTAAGAGACAGCAGCTGATCTTCCCCACTGAGCAGCCTGCACGTGTAATGGAGGGGTGGGAGCGTGCAGCAGACACACGGAGAGAGTCAAAACATTGTCCAGCGTTCAGGTGTCTAGGGGACAGCACTGACTCCTCCCCAGCGGAGGTGAAGCTGTCAACAGCCCACTGGGGCGCTAAGGATCTTACCCACCCCAAACCCTGCCTGAGCCTTCAGGGAAGGGATGTGTGTGCAGAAGTAATAATGGGACTCCCACGTTTTGTTGTTGCTGGTAGATCTGTGCCTCCTGGACAGCAGAGAGGTTAGCATGGGCTAGCTGTGACCCAACAACATGACATATGGACCCCTCCAGAACAGTTAGTATCAAGATGGGAACATGTCAATTTCCACAAAACTTTCATCAGGAAGGACAGAGAAAGAGAGGCTCTCTCTAGCTGGGTGGCTAGGGTACTGGGCTGGGGTATGTCTTACACAGTTTCACTTCTGTGAAACCGTTTGAAAGTTTTTCTTTTTGTTCCAAAGCTTGAAAGTTGTTGTGCTATGGAATTATCATCTTGGGGTTGTCTCTATCTGTTTGAACTATTACTTGCTAACTTTTTATATGATGAATTATCCTGCTGGTGCACTGTCTGAGAGGAGATCACAGTTTTAAAGGAGTTTTTGTTTTATGTAAAATTGTTGAGTAGCTTTTATGAGCATATTTCAGCCTATGGCATCATTCAAGGTTTTGATGATTAAATATTTGGAATTTGCTCTTTGAACTTAGTGATTAGTCATCTGTGCCACACGGTATTTTTCTGTTTTCACAATGGTTGACCTTACTTTTATGAACTGCTTTCTTCTCAAACGGATTATTTTCTTGGTTAAACAAATGTGGGGTCTTGGCCCACAATTTGCTGTCCATAAACATTTGTGAGAACAAAAGTCCAAGGGTGCAACTGCTCACAAAGCAGTATGAAGAGGCTGATTCCAATCCTGGTTTATAATCCCGGGATGTGTTTATAAAACAGATTTTCACACTATTTCAGTAGTGAACACCCCAAAAGTCAAATATCCTGAGTCAGGGCCCCCAACATCATGAGATTGGCTTAAAAAATCATAAGCCATAAAAATTATTTTCCTTGTTCTTTAGCCTTTAGGCTAATCGTGGGTCACATTGTCAAGCTCTTCTCCATAACCATGAGGACTGGAAATATATTTTGTTGTTAAATGAATGCTATGATTCGCTTGTAATCATCTATCTCCGGAACCCGAGGCTTTAAGTAATACCCCAGTAGGGCAAGATTTAGAAAAACATTTCAGGAGTTGTCACCACTGCTGTTCCAAGCAGCTTTAGACAAATGCAGACAGTGCCACAAGAACAAGGTAGGACTCCCTGCCCTGATTGTTTTGTGACTCTAAGGTTCTGACTGAATCAATGTTTTCTCTGTTCCTTTCACCAACCTTATTGGGTGGTGAGAGAATGGGATGTTTTTCTACTCATTGCATCCTCGTGTGAATCAAGGGATTCACCTTTCTCTGTACATTCCTTTTTCTTTCCTGGAGTGAAAGCAATTATTTTCCCCACCTGGACTGATTCTGAGTTTCCCACAAGATTACTGGTTTAAAAAAAAAAAAAAAAAATTGTTGCCCTCCATTACATTATCTTTAACCAAAAGGACATCTTTTATTTCCATCTCTTTGAAATGTTGCATTTCCTACAAGCAAGCTGCTGAATTACAGTGATCTAGTGCAGCAGCTCTCAACCTTTCCAGACTACTGTACCCCTTTCAGGAGTCTGATTTGTCTTGCGTACCCACAAGTTGCACCTCACTTAAAAACTACTTGCTTACAAAGTCAGACCTAAACATATAAAAGTGTCACAGCACACTATTACTGAAAAATTGCTTGCTTTCTCATTTTTACCACATAATTATAAAATAAATCAGTTGGAATATAAACTTTTGTACTTACTCTTCAGTGCATAGTATATAAAGCAGTATAAAAAAGTCATTGTATGAAATTTTAGTTTGTACTGAATTTGCTAGTGCATTTTATGTAGCCTATTGCAAAACTAGGCAAATATCTAGATGAGTTGATGTACCCTCTGGCAGGGCCGGCAAGTTATATGGGCCCATGGTGCCCGTGCTCCAGGAATATTCAGGGGCATGGCTTCACCAATGTTTGGGGCCAAGTCTCTCCCCCATCCCTGCCTGCCACCCCCACGCGCCTCCTCTGGAACGTCTCCTGGCCCTGCCTGCTGTCCCCAGGCAATTTAAAAGGGCCCGGGGGCCCCTGGCCACCACCACTGGCAGCACAGTGAGGCTGAGGCGGCTTCCTGCCCACTCTCGCTCCGCACCACTCCCGGAAGCAGCCGGCACATCCCTGCGGCCCTGGGAGGGGGGGTTTGTCTCCGTGTGCTGCCCCTGCCCCAAGCGCCAACTCCACATGTCCCATTGGCAGGGAAATGAGGCCAAAGGCAGCTGCAGGGGCAGTGCCTGCGGGCAGTGGCACGCAGAGATCCCCCGCCCCCCTGCCTAGGAGCTGCTGCCAGAGGTCACTTTTGGGAGCTGCCTGAGGTAACCACCGCACCCCTCACCCTCTCTCGCACCCCAATCCCATGCCCTAGCCCAGAGCCCGCACCCAAACTCCCTCCCAGAGCCTTAGGCGGGGGCAGGACTTGGACCCATTCTGGGCACCACCAAAAATTATACAAACCTGCTGCCTCTGCCCCCTGGAAGATCTCTGTGTACTCACAGGAGTACGCGTATCCCTGGTTGAGAACCACTGATCTAGTGTATGATCTGGGGTAACTTGAAGTGACAGGAGAATGACTCTTAAGTGTCTCTATCTGAAAGGCATCTTTTTGCTGGCATATGTATGATAATATTCAGTGTTTGACTCACACCATCATACTGGAGGATATGTGCAAACCTTATTCATGCAGATTTAAAAAAAAAAAAAAAACACATGTAAACACTTACTTTAATATTCACATCTTAGGTGATCACTATATATGTGGTTCACTGTGAAGTGTTTATGTAGAATCCTATAATATTACCAGGCAAAGCAGATTGTATCCCTCTTAGTAAATTGTCCTCAAATAGATCCACATACATAATGGAGGTAGTATTGTCTGGTGGATAGGTTATGGGACTAACTCAGGGGCACCTGGTTTTTATTTCTGGCTGAGTTCATGAGTTGCTGCATGACCTTGGCCAAGTCACTTAACCGTTCTATACCTTGGTTTCTACCTTCTACAACAAAACTCCAAAATAATGATTTGTAAAGTACTTTGAAATCTACAACAGAAAAGTACTACATAAATTTATTATTACCACTTATTCTCTGTAATTCACATTCAAGTATGTTCAAAACACTTCTATAGCAAGTATTCCCTTCTGAAATTAATTGTTTTCCCCTCTCCAAAACAGCTCTCCTCCTTGACTTATTTTGAGTGCAAGATTATAGTATGGAAACCACTGTGGGATCCATCAGGATTAATGGTGTCATTTAAAATGTAAAATAATGTTAGAGGTTTTCCTGCCTGCATATTGGAAGAATGTTTTAAATCCATTTCTTAAAGGATATTAATATTTCAGGTCTTTTTTTTTTAGTTAAGTAAAACCTTCCTTATGCAGTGACATAGACTGTGTCCCAAATGTTAAGGTGCTTTAGTGTTTGGGAATCAAATCTGAGACACCTAGGGCCAGATTTTCTTCTGTTGGACTTATGGGTGCTCAGCATTTCTAAAAAAAACAGGCCTAAGGTGTTCCAAAATGGGCACAAATAAAATAATAAAAAAAAATCAAATGCTCTTTTCGAAAACTTTGCAGTGCTGCTGTTTTAAATATTTTTGGATTGCTTAGGTCCTGTATGTATTAATTCTTTAGATGTAAAATAAACTTCAAGCAGAAAGAGTCATTTAAAATAAAGTGCATTGTGTGGACAGAGCATGCAGACAAGCAGCTGAGGACACCAATGGATTCTCAAGAGGTAGTGATTTAACTGTCAATTACATATTTACACTGGGGAATGCAGAGAATGAATTTGGTCGGATCACCTGAAAGTTTTTCATATCAGAGTCAGAAGCATAAAATAAAGACACTTTGAACATTTACATTTCTGCCATTTTCATGGCTTTGCTTTGATGGCAACTGTCCAAACCTTTTCTCCTAGACCTATGCAACATGGGAGGGCTCAGCAGGTATTCTCAGGACTTAGCTAGCTTGTACTAATCTTTTCAATGGCAGTGCAAAGCATTTGCCTCATGCCTACCTGGCAATGCTTGCTGCACACAATCGTTGGATGGTGATTCAAGTTTTCTAGTAGACACCTAGTGGTCAAATATATTTACAAAGACTTTTAAAAGATTATTCCATTTGATTTCTTCCTTTCTCTTCTATTCTATTGCAAAAACATGTCACTTGTACATCTAAAATGTCTTATAAGGTGCCAGGATCTTTTCCATAAATGCCTATCTTTTCCATAAATGAAAGTGAGACTGTTGTCCTCAACTCATGCCATATGATATAATCACTCTTTGTTTACTGCAATTTTACATTCCTTATTTTCTGTAAAATAAAGTATAAAAAAAATCATCAATTCCATCTTCTTGCACCCTCTCCCACTGTCCCATAATATCAGAAAAAGAAAGTTACTTGATTAAAACTAAGGGCAGGTGCAGTTAGAACAGATAAAAGGAAATACCACTTTGTACAGAATACAGTCAGCCAGTGAAATTTGCTTGCCACAAGACAGTCACGGACTGAAGGCAGATTCTGAAAAGGGCTAGAGGATTTTACAATCCAACATTTTTAGTTATACATGCTGAGATTGGGGAATAAATCTCTCGTATTTATGTATAAACTGATTGTCACAGGCATCCAGGGAGGAAGGAATCTGCCCTCTCCCCTCCCACACTGCTTCCAAAGATGCCCTGACCAGGTGCTTAATCTGTGTATTTTACCACTTTCCTCTCAAGCACCAGGTATAGACTACTGGAAACAGGATAGTGGATTTGATAGACCATTGGTCTGCTTTGGTGGGGCACAGGCTACGTCTATATCAGATGAATAAAATAGACTTTTGCTGGAAAGCATTCTCCCCAGAGGAGTGACTTTTGTAATACATGCCTCTAGCATTCTCCCCTTGCCTCATTTGGGTTCACTGTGGGGTTAGCAAACTGATATACAGACTTTCCACCAGGAAGTTTATCATAATTCTCCCAGAGGGATTTTCATGTGAGGTAGCCTCATCAGAGGAAGAAGGGACGCCCTGTAACAGAGGTTACAGACGGAAGATAAAAAGAAGGATGCTTAAAACCAGAGATGCAGCTAGTCTGTGTAGAGCAGGGGTGGTCAAACTACAGCCCGCAGGTTGGATCTGGCCCATCAGGGCTTTAGTCCGGCCCATGGGATTGCCACCCCCATGGCCCTGCAGGCACTGTGCTTCTCCCGGAAGCGGCCGGCACCACATCCCTGTGGCTCCTGGGGGAGGGAGTCAGAGGGCTCCACACGCTGCCCTCACCTGTAGGCACCGCCCCCTGCAGTTCCTGTTGGCCAGGAACAGGAAACCGTGGCCAATGAGAGCTTTGGGGGAGGTACCCATAGGTGAGGGCAGCATGCGGAGGCCTCTGCCATCCACCCCAGCCCCTCAGGGGCCGCAGGGACGTGATGCTGGCCGCTTCCGGGAGCGGCACAGGGCCAGGGCAGACAGGTAGGGTGACCAGATGTCCCGATTTTATAGGGACAGTCTCGATTTTTGGGTCTTTTTCTCATACAAGCTCCTATTACCCCACCACCCCCATCCCAATTTTTCACACTTGCTGTCTGGTCACCCTATTCTGAGGACAAAGTTCATTCTTGGATATTAAACAAACAAACAAACAAATAAAATCCTTCCCATTTTCCTTAACCCAGAAATTTGAGAGTAGATGGAGGGATTTTTCCACCAGGAATATAATCTAGTTTATTTGAAAGGTATATATTTGTATAGTTGGCATTTCTGAGCCATTTACATGTGCAATCTAGCCTGTTGGAAAGTGGCATTTATATAATGCAGTGTGGCATCCTTGTTTGAGAGAGCATATTATTATTATTATTTATGTATTATTAATACCTAGCTTTTATATAGTGATTTTCATTAGTGCATGTGAAAGTGCTTTACAGAGGATGTAAATATCATTATATTGGCTTAATTTTTAAATTGAAGATTTTTTGTGATTGGCCATTTGATTTAAATATTAAACATTTCTTGTGCTTATTAAACTAATATTAGAGCAAGGTTGAAACTGGCTTACAGTTTCTCATTCAGGACTTATTTCTTTGTCTTCCTTTGAAGCATTAAACATTAACCATTGCTTAAGACTGGATGCCCCATTTTATTATTATAAGATGGGCTGGTAGCACTGCCTATTGAGGTTACCTGAGGGGGCTGAACTGAGTGGGGTGGGAGCTGCTGAACTGATGGTGGAGGTTGCCGGGGGCGGAGCTGAACTGAGGGTGTTGAGGTCCGATGGAGTAGGGAGGCTGAACGGAGGGGAGGGATAGAATGGGGGGGGGGGGCATTGAGGGACAGGATTAATGCTGGGCAGATGGATGGGCAGATGTGGGGATGAGTTGGAAGAGTGGGCACCACTGATTGCCTGCCACACTGGGGAGGGGCGGGGGAGTTCCAAAGTCAAAGGACAGACTGCGCACAAAATTTTTTTGTTTAAAATTGTAATTTTTTTGGCCAAACTTTTGAGGGCCAACTCATGACTTTTGATTTCTTGAGATTCACAGTACTGTCTCTTGTGCTCTCAGTGTGCCTTCTGTTGGCATCAAGGCAGCATGGTAGAGTAGGAGGCTGCAACCTAACTGGAATGCAGATGGGGGAGGATGAGAAGCTGCAGGGATGGGGACAAGGGAAGGAGCTTGAGAGAGGATGGGAAAGGAGCTGGGGCGGGGAGAAGGGGAGTTCAGAGCACAGGCAATCTTAATTTTGTCATTTCATAACTTTTAGGTGCTCGACTTTGCAACCTTGACATTTGTTTAATGTAATTTTATTTAGGTTTTCATACCTGTTTCCTGATTGCATTCTTTACGTGTGTGTGCCTTTATAGTAACTCATGCTTCTCTATGCCTTGGGAGAAGTGGGGGACTCCACATTGCCCAGGGTTATTCCTCCACCTAGCACTGCTCTCCCCACCTCTAGGATAAAGAATGAAAATATTTGTAAAAATACTCTTAGGTTGAGTTGGTGGACAATTTTTAACTAGTGTTTTTGTTGAAAAATGGCCTTTCTGGAAAAAAAACAGTTTCAACCGTGGATTAGCTGAAAGCGTTGTGAAAAATTTCATGTAGTTCTGACTCTGTGCACGTTTCTTATGACATTTTTGTAAAAACCATTATCAAAATTTTTCTGTTTACCCCCCCCCCGCAACTAGGTTTTTAGGTAATGTGAAAAAAAATCTGATAAATGTCCCGTCCCCCCTCCATGAAAAATAGGTCTGTTTTGAACTTTGCAAAACTGACAACTTAAAATTTTATTGTGAGTTGTTTAAAATGTTTTTGACCAGCTCTAATTTTAGAATGGATCGATTTGACCCGTGGAAAGTAATTTGTGTGATTGTGTGTAATACAGGAGCTCTTGCAGATTCCTAACATGCCTGATAATAATTGGATTTGAGTAGGTGGATCTTTGTAACTATGCAGAGTCCCCTTGAGGTCAATGGGGTTGTCTATGCGTGCGAGGGTCACCTGCATGGATCCAGTTAGACTGCGGCCATGGAAGGACAGAGATGACTGCAGCCCTGCTGAAGCCTAGCATGAGGAGCAAGGACCACTGTATTACCATGATGTGACAAGCAGGGTCCAGCCACCCGAACAAGAGAACAGAAGGTTTAACCCTCCCAAAATAAGCAGTTAAACCAACTGATTGCATACTATATTATTTTACTGTGACAATATATAGAGTAAGATCTTGTATGAAAGCTTGTAATACATAAAACTTAATCATGAGATAGGATATGGTTATGAAGGGTGTGTGTATATGTGTGTGGTGTATATCTATCTTACCTATCTATATAGGCTAGGCCAGGAAAAAACAGTAAGGAACCACCAGAGCAAATGGGAACAGCTTGAAATTGAAAAGAAAACCCCAATCTTCAGGAACTAAGAAAGGAAGGAGTTGTCCCCACTTTAAATATCTTTAGTGACTGAGGTGGAAACAAAATTCAAACCCCTTTTAAAATGAAGGGGTTTGAACTGAAGAGTATCCAGAACTTAGGGGTTAGTTTCCAGGCTGTCCGTGAATGCTGAGGGCTTGTCTACACTGGCAACGCTAAAGCGCTGCCGCAGCAGTGTTTTAACGTGGCTTGTGTAGTCTACGAGGGGTGTAGGTACCAGCGCTCGGGGTGCGGCTCCCAGCGCTGGTGCACTGTCTATACTGGCACGTTACAGCGCTGAAACTTGAAGCGCTCAGGGGGTGTGTTTTTTCACACCCCCGAGCGTGAAAGTTGCAGCGCTGTAAAGTGCCAGTGTAGACAAACCCTGAGTCCTTTGTATAGCTAGGGGGTAGGCTAAGAAACTGTTTTAAGGTAATAGGTAACACTTCTTAGAAAGGGGAATTGTATCTAATCAGAAAGGTTGCATCTTTATGTTAGTTTTCTGTGTAACTTGTATATGTTTGCTTTCCTTTGCTATTTCACCTTCGGATCTGTAGTTTTTCTATTAAATGGACTTTGTTTATTTTTATCCCAAGCGGGTCTCAATTGTGCAAATGAGTATAGTGTGTGTGCCAAAGTGAGCTGGTAACTGAGGGGCTGACTTCATGCTTTCAGGGATGACGAACCAAAGGGTGACTGTTTGAGTGTTTGGTAATTAAGAACTTGCAATGGACATATTTGGGGAGACCTGGGATTGGAAGAGTTAGTTGTTAGTGTCAAAAGTAACGCTGGTTTCAGAAATTTGAACAACCGCTGCACAGCACAAAGGCCCCCAGAGTTGCAATGTATGCAGTGACAGAGCCCCTTACTGGTTTGGGTGATACCCAAAATGTCACACGTGATTATAGTTTCGAACTCAAAAAATCAAACCTCAAAACCCACTTTACGTGGTAAGCAATTTAACACATTCCATTATGAGATTTGATCCTTGAGCTGTTACTTATATTTGTAGTTCTGTTGAACTCATTAGGCCTATGTAAATGAGTGTGGGAGGCTGGATTTGGACTATGTTTAGTTGAATTTCTCACTTTACCACTAAAAATGCAAACACTATCTTTAAAAAAAAATATTTTTTATTTTTAAGCATTCAGTTTAGCTGTTCAAAGGGATTAAATAGAAGTCCAACTTCTGGACAGGAGCAAATCTGCATTAAAAAAAGAGTGGGTTATGTAGATTGGGTATTTATAAGGTTATGTATTGAAGCAGATTTTTTTATTTATTTGTTACTGATGGAAAAGCTTAGTATTATTGGATTTGTGTTGCCAATTCAAAAGGGAATGGTTTTCCTGTTAAAACTTTAACTACAGTTTTGAAGGTTTTCAGATGTCTTCAGAGGAAAAAGTAAACTTTAAGAGAGTGATTACAGAATATTGGCTAATTAGCTGTAATGTAGCTGCTTTAATTGCTTTTATCCCTGAAGCCACATGACTATGCAGATGACTAGCAGATGACTTATTTTTTTTAAAAAAAGGAGTGTTCACACTGCAAGGTTAATGAGCCTAATTAAATATAGTTTTCCCTAGCCAGACTCTCTAAATCATAAAGTGTGGGGGGGAAATCCAAGGCAAACAGTTCTGTTTAAAATAATGGTTATGTTCTGAATTTTAATAGACAAAAGTTAAGATTGAGACTGATTTTCTTTTTTCTGAATAAAGACATTTATGTTTAAAGGTCTGGTAAGATCTCACATGGGAAACTTTGAAAATCTATTTAAAGATGATTATGCTGATACATATTTATTTATTTTTCTCTTCCCTATACCCTTCTTAATTAATAGAGATGTGTGCTTGAAGAAAGGATCTGTGCTGCATTGGAGACTCCATCTGCTCCTGCTTATTACCATAACCTTTGTCCTTCTACACCACATCCCTTACAATTTTTTGTTACCCTCACACTTTGCCTCACATGTCTAATATTACATTGTAAATTCTTCTTGGCAAGGATTTTGGTCCAGATTTTTAAAGGTATTTAGGCATTGCTCTGCTCAGCATTGTAATCTGTAAAAATCTGGACTCTTGTTTTATTCTGGTAAGAACCCGGCATGCTTTTTCGGTGTTGTACTAGTAATGATAATTAATATTGAGCAGATGACTTTTTAAGGGGGTATTGAATGGGAAAAGTGAAAACATAAGTTGAGTTAACAGAAGAATCCCTTAATGGGATGGTTGGTTTTCCTCAGTTGTCCAGCCATCTCTCGAATGGCACAGACTCAGTTGTGTCTTTTGTTTAAAACAAATATATCTGTTAACATGCTTGTTACTTCCTCAAATATATGTCTGTGATTCTCCCTCCCAGAGAAAATTACCCAGAGTTCCTCAGTAGCTTTGACCAATGGATTAACTAGCACCATATGAACTGCCATAACCAGATTAGATCATCTAGTACAGTATCATGTCCCTAAGAATGCCCAGTATCAGATGCATCAGAGAAAGTTGCTAAAGACTCCAAAGTGGATAATAATGGAATAACTTGCCCACGGGGGAAAAAAAAATAATGGAGATATCCCATCTCCTAGAACTGGAAGGGACCTTGAAAGGTCATCGAGTCCAGCCCCCTGCCTTCACTAGCAGGACCAAGTACTGATTTTGCCCCAGATCCCTAAGTGGCCCCCTCAAGGATTGAACTGACAACCCTGGGTTTAGCAGGCCAATGCTCAAACCACTGAGCTATCCCTCCCCCCGAAGGATTGTCTACACAGCAAAAGTGGTGTGCAGGCTAGCTGACACAAGCGTGCTTGAATCCAGCTAGTGTAGATAACGGTAGTAGTGAAGACCATGCAGTGTGACCATGCAGGGACCAAGTACAAGCCTTGCATGGTCCCTGGGTACGTACTCGGCTCATTAGCCAACTCTGAGGTCCGTGCTGCGCTGTGCTCACTGCTGTTGTCACTTTGGTAGGCTAACCTGTGCACAGCTTTGGCTGTGTAGACTCACGCTCAGTCAGATTTAGGTTTATGGCATAAGATAGCACAAAAGGAAAGAATTACCGATTTGTAACAAATTGGATTTAACATTCCAATCCTTCCTCTTCTGCATTCTTTCCATATTCTGTACAAGCAGTCATGTGTTACGACAGACTTTTTAGCTCCATGAAGAAGTGATGCAAAGTTAATTTTCTGACAGATCAACTCAATTGTCTTTCAGTGAGTGAGTGAGTCTGGAAAGAATCAGGACATTATGAACAAAGGGGACTCTTCACTGTTTGCCGTCCAGTGCCAGAGTAACTGGACAGTAGGTCTTATTAGAGAAGAGGTAAAGCATTTCAGACGAGGTACTGAGCTTCTAAAAGAATTGATCAAATCTTCCAAAGGGATTGAAAGGTCGTGCTGCCCCCAGTAGGTACTAAAGTTATCAGGAGTCTTGATAAATTGCAGCAAGGTCTAATGATTCTGCCTGTACACTAGGCACACAGGAGGAGAATCACAGCTGACACAGATCCATGTTTTAATTCCTCTCTGTAGACTAAGTCAAACATTGTATATAATGGCTTCTGGGAACACTGATCACTTCAGGGTCTCAACATCACTAGTACTGCTACAGCAGCAGCACAGCTGTACTGATGTAGCTGCGCCCTTGTAGCACTGCTAGTACAGAGAGCTCTCCTATCCATAGGCACTGAGTTTTTCTTTTCCCCGGGGGTGCTCCACCCCTGCTTTGCCCCGAGGCCCTGCCCCCACTCCATCCTCTCCCGCAACGCCTTGCTCTCGCTCTGCCTCTTCCTGCCCCCTGATGCCCCTACCTGCTCACTGCTCTCTGCCCTCCTCCAGCCGCTGATCAGCTGTTTGGGAGCACTGCTGATCCGCTGTGGCTGGTGAGTGCTGAGAACCCACTATTTTTTTCCCGTGGGTGCTCCAGTCGGCGGGAGAGCTTCTCCTGTTGACATAGCACTGTCCACACCGGCACTTAGGTCAGTGTAACTTATATTGCTCAGGGGGGTGGCTTTTCCACACCCCTGAGAGACTTAAAGTTATACCGAAGTGCTAGTGTGTACAAGCCCTAAGGGATCAGCTACCTTATAGTTAAACTGTTTATATGTGCATGTTCAAAGGTCTTCCAGTTGCATTTCATTTGTCAAAAATTCCTAAAGGGATGAAAATTCTACCACCAACCCCAGGCTATAAGAACATATAACTATAGCACTTTCTGATGTTTTCAGAGATGTGGGGCGAGACCAGAGTGCTGTTCCTTTGAATGTGCAGGTTTTTGACTTAGCCAATGCAGAATCATTGAGGTGGTTCTGTTATAAAATGTGTTCGCAATTACATAAATTCCTTCCTCTCTGATTTTAAAGCATAAGTGGATGTGTATGGTGAATGCTGCTACAGTCTTGATGGAAACATTACAAATTTGTAAATGATCATTTGTTCTCTATAATTACATCTGACACACTTGGTTCATTTTGATTTCTCTGCTTGCAGCCAGTGTTTTCTCTATGTCTTTGTTGCTTGTTTAATTATCTGTAAATAAATACATGGTAGTAAGAAAATGTTGGATTGGTGGGATGTTAACATTTTGCATGCTATTAGCTTTGTACAGATGTCTCCAGTTAATCTGCTGATAAACGCAGTTAAAACGCTACAGTGGCACAGCTGCAGCTGCCCTGCTGTAGCGCTTCAGTGTAGACACTACCTACACTGACGGGAGGGGTTCTCCCATTGGTTTAGATAATCCGCCTCCTCGAGAGACAGTTTCTAGATGGATGGAAGAATTCTTTTACTGACCTAGTGCTGTCTCTACCGGGGATTAGGTTGCCTTAACTTCATAACTCAGGGGTATGGATTTTTCACACCCCTGAGCAACATAACTGAGTCGACCTAACTTTTTAGCATAGACCAGGCCTTGGTTTCTTGCCTTTGTTCTGCGTTCCCACCACATCTCCCCTTAACCTCCCAGTCGCACTTGTTTCCTCCTTGAGCTTCCAGAAAGTCCCAGGTCATATATAAATTAGGAAAATGGGCTGTGCTTAAAAATGTATTGTCTAATATATTTGAACTAACACAATTTTAAACACAAACATAGACAAGGTTTAACAACTTTAAAAATGTGTTAGCTGGTCATCGTCAATCCTAGAGTCCAATGAGGAAAAAGACTTGGGCCAAGGTTTCCAAAGGTGCTTAGTGATTTTTGGTTGCCTCAGCTGTTGGGTGTTCAACTTAAGACTCTTCAAAGGGACCTGATTTTTCAGAAAGTGCAGAGCACCTACCTCCTGAAAAATTAAGCCCTTTTTAAGGTACCTCCATTTTGGTTTTAAAAAATGGAGGCACTCGGAATCACTAGTCACTTTTGGAAATCTTACCTTTGAAGCTTTGCATATCCATAGGTAAGTTGTCTTCAGAGTGACCACATGGCTTAATTCCCGGGTCAAGAGATATTTAGGAAGAACTAGTTGGAGTTTAACTGACCATAGATTTATAGAATATTTTTCTTTGCTTATATCCATCTGCCTTTAGTTTCATCATTGACTCGTTATTTGATCAAGAGGATATGTACACAAGTGAACGTTAGTTCAAATTAAAACATTTGCATTGTCATGCCAATGAAAGTTTCAAAGTTGAAGATGTAGAAAGCCTAATCCTGGAATGTGCTGAGTGCCCTCCGCTCTCATTTGCTATTTAGCCTGTTTTCAAAAGTGGATGTTCATTTGGGTGCCTCCAATTTTTGGTGCTCAGCATGGAACAACTTAGGCCTGACTATCCGAGTTGGGGAGAAGCCAGAGCGCCTGTTGACTTCACTTGCAGTTTGTGGATGCCCAGCACCCAACATCCAAATCATTACCCACTTTTGAATGTTCTGCCATCAATTTCCTTAAAGACTGAGAGTGCTTAGCACCTCTTAGGGAGTATGCAGCATCTCATAGGTTTTGAGAGGTGTGTGTGTGTGGGTGTGTGTGTGTGTGTGTGCGTGTGTGTGTTTTTCAAAGAATGGATGATTCTAGAAACTGGTAAACACAGGGCCTGATCTGTAGGCTGCTAGTTGAAATTCGCCTGGGACAATAGTGACCCAAACTCCTTACCATCACAGGCACTGGGTGGTAGCTTTGGTGAAAAGTGATGGCATGAGCATAGATCCCAGGAGACAAGTGGCCACATCACAATTGGTTATAACTGGCAGCCTGAGCAGAGCAGCCAAAGGTTGAACGGGCACAATCTTGCCCCTCAAGGGACAAGTCAGAGGTTAGTGAAGCACACTGGTGGGCAGTGTGAGGAAACTGAATTGCCATTTTCTGTGCTGTACGTCTTATAGGCATAGAAGATTTCAGAGTCCAGGACTAGCAATCTGTCATCCTTCAACACCATTAAATTAACTCAGAAGTTTTAAAGGGAAACAAAAAGCCAATATATACATCTGATTCACAGACCCTTCCCTTGAATAAGTGTTGACAAGGTGTCACGCTAAAGGGGTTTTTAATATTTTGCATAGGTGAAAGACCTTTACGTCCTCAAAGGGGCACACGAGTCCAAAGCTACCTTCAAAGGACTTGAATTATAAGGACCTTTCCTTTTAAAATACCATTAAAATATATTAAAAATACACTAAAATTAATGGGAGTCTTCTTCCTAGACCTTGGCTCGATCTCAAGAGTGCAAGTGAATCAACCTGCAGTTATAAGGCATGCAGAACAAATTCAGGCACGAAGAACTGTGAAAAAGGATTGGCAAGTAAGTGCTCTTTTTAAGCATTCTGTTTCTGTATATTTAAAGCAGTCATTTCCCCTCTCTAGACTGTAGTATTGGATTTCATTCAAGATGCATGTAAACCTAAAAGATTGCAGTTGTCCATGTCTTATTTTAATAATTTGTATTTGATGATGATGAGTTGGACTAAGATGATGCATTTATCCAAAAAAGTTAAAAACCTGATAACTCATGAGTGGCCAAACTACAAATGAATTTCAGGCATCTTTATTCATGAGTGGATTAAATTGTATATTACTATCCAAGCATATTTATTCTGTTTCCCAGACAGATCTCTCTACAAAGTCTAATTTTTTAATTTTTAAAGCTGTATGATATGATTGTGGTCCCTGTCAAGTTTGACCTACCTAACTGTTTTTTTCCTTAATGATGCCGAATGTGTGATTTTTGCTTAACCAGTTATGTACAATTCAGAATACGCAATTTACTGTGGAACTCTTGGTAAAGAAATTGGTACGTCATGCATGTTAAGGGAGTTGATTCTGCAACCCTTACGCATGTTGAGCAGTATTTTGCCAGGAGTCCCACTGGCTTCAGAGGGGCGACTTGCATTAATAAATGTTTAACATACATAAAAGGTATGGAACTGGACCCTGTGATAGAAATCCTAGCAAGGTGCAAGAGTGTCCCAAGACTTGGCCAAATTTTGCCTTCAAATACACGCACAGCTTTCAGAGTTTCCAGTGGGAGCCCTATTGGAGGGCAGAACTTGACCCATAGGAAGTTGTGGTAGTGTCTTAAAGAAAAACTACACCTGTTCAGCTGTATAAAAAAAAAATCATAGAATAGGTAAAAATGGCTTATCTCCAGGAATAAACTGAAAACTTTAAACACTGAATTAGGAAATTGTTACATTATAATTGGCATTTCTAAGCTTATGGCTGGAGGCAGCCCTCTTGTCAAAACTTGTGATACTAGAGGCCAAATTCAACCCTGGTGTAAATGGGCATAGTTCCCATGGACTACAGTGAAAGTTCTCTGTTTACATCGGCATGCATTTGATGCTATCAATGTGAAAACCCAGTGGAAGAATCTGTAAGACCGCTTTCTACCTTGGTATAAGAACTGTTCAACAATCATAACATTAATGGTTCAAAAACACACTTTTAAACATCATTTCCTCCCCAGTCTGTTACAGCAAGTTTAAGGCAGGTTGGAAGCTGGTTTACAGTCTCTCCTATGAGTGTCCTGCACTGTTTAGGGTCACATTGTAGCTATATGGTCTTCCCCCAGTGCTAGGTTGAGAAATACCAATAGTGATAAAAAAAAATCTTGGAGTGCTTCTTAACCTAGAGAACATTTAGATGCTTGGGGCCTGATTCTCTACTCCCTGGGCATTCATTTGTACCTGTGTGAAGTGGGTATAAAACAGGAACAGGAGCACAAGAGCCAGCAAACAGAGCTGTAAACGGGAGTTTGAGTGGGAGTTCTGTTGGAGGAGAAGAGAGGAGGCAAGCCCCTGTACCTTAGAGGCAGTGAGTGAGTTTTGTGTGTGTTTTTTCTGTTTTGTGGGCGGGGGAGGGGGTTGTTTTTTTTTTTTTTTTTTTTTTTTCCTGTTCAGTTTTCAGACACTGTTCGGAGACAGTGTGAAACACAAGCAGAAACAACTATGATGTTCAGCAATGCAAGAAGCATGGGAACTACAATGTAGGAACTAGAACTACTGGTGCTGAAAGTGAAACCAGATATTCTCGGAATAACAGAAACATGGTGGAATAGTAGTCATGACTAGAGTACAGGAATTGAAGGGCATGTGCTGTTCAGAAAAGACAGAAATAAAGGTAAAGGTAGTATTGTATGTAATGATGAGGTAGACTGGAAAGAAATTAGAAGTGATGGAATGGATAAGACAGAGTCTGTTTGGGCTAAAAGCACTTTGGGGAAGAAAGCTAGTAGTGGTTCTCCTGGGATAGTGCTTGATCAGCAGATGGGGTATGCTACAGACCACCAGGATCCAGTTTGGATATGGATAGAGACCTCTAATGTTTTTAATGAAATAAATATTACTGGGAATTGAGTGATTATGGGAGACTTTAAGTTCTCTGATATAGATTGGAGGACAAGTTCTACTAATAATAGTAGGGTCCAGATTTTCCTAGATGTGATAGCTGACTGATTTCTTCACCAAATAGTTGCTGACCACCAAGAGGTGATGTCATTGTAGATCTAGTTCTGGTGAGTAGTGAGGACCTCCTAGATGAACTGGTTGTAGGGGACAACCTTGGTTCACGTGATTGTGAGCTAATTCAGTTTAAACTAAATGGAAGAATAAACAAAACATAGATCTGCAACTAGGGTCCTTGATTTCAAAAGGGTAAACTTAAAAAAATTAAGGGAATTAGTTAGGGAAGTGGACTGGACTGAAGAACTCAAGGATCTAAATGTGGAGGAGGCTTGGAATAACTTTAGGTCAAAGTTGCAGAAATTATCTGAAGCCTGCATCCCAAGCAAGGGGAAAAGCCTTGTAGGGAAGTGTTTGACACGAAGCTGGATGAGCAAGCATCTCAAACAGGTGATTAAGAGAAAGCAGAAAGCCTACAAGGAATGGAAGATGGGATGTATCAGCAAGGAAAGCTACTTCTTGGAGGTCAGAAAGTGTAGGAATAAAGTGAGAACTACCAAAAGCCAAGCAGAGTTGGACCTTGCAAAGAGAATTAAAACCATTAGTTTCTATAGCCATATAAATAAGAACATAATGAGTAAAGAAGAAGTGGGACCGCTAAGCGCTGAGGATGGGGTAGAGATTAAAGATAATCTAGGTGTCACACCATCTGGTATGGGACACAAGCGCCAATCTCAGGTCAGACTGCTAGAATACAGGGCATATACCTCAGACTGGTGGTGTAGTCTATCATAAGGTGACATAGTTGTTAGTCCATAAAATCACTATACTGGTTCACAAAGTGTTGAATGGATTACAAACATTTGCCAGAGCTTGTATAAATAATTTAGCTGTTTTCAGTAACTCCTGGCAAGATCACATAAATCATGTAAGAATTGTGTTACAAAAGCTGAAGGAACTCCACCTCACTGCCAAGGTCTCCAAATGCAGAATAGGGTTTGCAAAAGTATCCTATATATAGGACACAGGATGAACAATGGGTTGGTATGCTCTGATCTCTTACAAGTAGAGGCCATCAAAAGCTGGCCTGCCCCTAGACCAAAGAAGCAGGTCCAATCCATTATTGGTCTGGCTAATTGTTACAATAGGTTTGTAAAGGGGTTCGGTAACGTTGTGACCCCCATAACAGTCCTTACAAAGAATGGGAAATTCTTAGGATGTATTCAGCAGTGTCTGGGACACCCATTCCTACATCAACTTTGTGTTTGGAGTGTGACGCTGTATATAAAAAAAAGATGACCATGTTTACATGAAGATTCACTGTGCAAAGGTTCAAGAAGGGTATTGAACAAACTGACCTCAGAGACAAACTGTCTAAGCAGAAAGCATGGTGTAACAAAAATACTTGTGAACACTCATTTGTAATGAAAATTATGGTGCTTATGGTAAACCGTGTAATGAAAAACAAGATTTATCATTAGCACCATAACTAGTCATTAGCGTTTCCTTTACCTTAGTGTTTCACTTGACATATGCCTTTAATTCAATCATATCTTTAGGGTTCAGTGAGGTAAGGGTGTAGGAGAATCTTGTATACTAGCAGACCCTCACCTTCAGGATCCAGCCCTTCTCCGCCTCCCATTCCTGGACAATTTGTAATCTGAGCCTTCTTGTTTAAAAGACTCTACTTGCTGACTAGGAATATCTGTTTCTAGCAGCATCCTCTCAGCAGCTTTCTTTGGGTAAGTGGCTATGAGCAAAGCTCCCTTCCCCCTCCCAGCCAGTTAATTTGGATGTTTACAGACACTGCTGACTGCTTGATTTTGAATCCACAGCCGTTACAAGTTCAAAGACTGGCCACCGTCTCTAGGAAGATACAGTCAGTTTCCACCCACATGTCAGAATCAGTGTCCTGGTGACTTTCAACTATTAAATTGTGCTTCCACATGGAATCAGATGTGCCTGAGCTCACTAGGACATATTCAAAGGGTCTAGAGGAGAGAGTCTGTCTACCACCACCTTTTGTGTTCCTGAGGGTTTGTCTGCACAGCTGCTCTGCTCTGAAAAGTCAGTTACCCAAGCAGGATCTGACACAGAAGCTAGATGGACAGGTGCTGCATCAGCCTCTCTGTCCTGGGCATTTTCCATTAAGGAATCAGCATAGGATATGCCAACCACTCTACTACTCTAAAATGCTGGTTAGGCAAAGCCAACTGGTTACAGGGCGTCTTTATATTCCCCCAAAATTCTTTTTCCATTTTCCCCTTCTGAAACCTTTGCAAAGCCACCTTTCCTGGTACTCTGTAGAGTTAAGTCAGTAGAGCTATGCTCAGCTGGAAAACTCTGGCATTTAGCAATGGGGACAGCTTTTTCAGTGGGTACACTGCTATTCTCCACAGACAATGGCTCTTCTCGAGCTATTGGGAGCAATTCTCTCCTGCACTCTTCAGGCACAATTAATTATCTGTTTCCAAGTTCACTAGGAAGTCTCTCTTTCCCTGAAGGAGCCTTCCTAAACAAAAATCCTCCCCTTCCTTCTTCAGTTGAGGCTCTACTCTGAGCAGCAACAAATTCTTCCTGTGTTTAATTTAAGTCCAGAATCACCTCAGAATCGTATCAGACAAGTTCTTAACTGGCATAAGCTGGGAGACGCTCTCTACCTGCTCGCAGTTTTCCTTACTGACACCAGGCAGGGTACCTGCATCAGAGCCATAACTTCTCTGTGACCTGGTTATGATATTAACCTGATGAAACATAATTATGATATCATTAACAATCAAGATATCAGTGGGTAGCAAATCGCGAATACCAACCACAATATCACCTTTAAAATTTTCCCACTCCAGGTGGATTTTGGCCAAAAGTACTTTCACAGACAACTCAGAGAGCCAAAATATTCACACACCTATCTGGCAACAAATCTCCTGCTCTGACAAGATTTCCTTTAACTAAAGTAATATCAGATGCTTAACGGTGCCATCCTACACAGCTAACATTATTAACTTTTGCACTGTTAATTATTTGCTACCATCCAGAGAATCAGCATTAATATAATTCGTGGGGTCATTCCCTTCCTTTTCCATCTCCTTTCAGGCTAAGTGACAGCATTTGCACTCAAGGTGGCAGTGTTAGTGCTTACATGGTTAGCCTCTGTATTTAAGGTAACAGCATTAGCACTCAAAGCGGGTTTTGTGGGTGCAGACTGTGGAGTGTTTTTAAGGTTTGGGCAATTTGGTTTTATCTGTCATGGGATTCCATTGTGATTACAGATCACCTGTTTCCTCTTAGAGTGAGAGGTTTTATGTTCTGGACTTTTCTGAGGTTATTTAACAAAATTAGGGTTAGGTTTATTCTTAAGCCTTTGAACCCTTTTAAATTGGGGTGCAGAGGGATTACCTTTCCTCTGGGGCTTATACCCCTCAGGAGCCTTGTTTGCTATACATTTGTCATCAATTTCTGCTGCTTTTAAAACTGAGTCAGGCTTTCTATCACATACTGTAGCCTTAACATCTTCAGGCGTCAGCCTAAGCAACTGCTCTAGAGTAGTTAAATTCAACAGTTTACCAACGTTGTCATATATGCTCCTGCTCCCATGACCCACTTCTTAACATAACCAAGCAGTTAATGTTACTTATGTGGAATGCACACATAATTGGACATCTTAAGATTTCTAAATTTCAACCTATAGGGCTCAGGAGTCATTTTAACCTTTTCAGTACAGTTGCTTTTAATCTTTTTATAATCCAAAGCTTCCTTCACCCCCATTTCACTAAACACTTGCCTCCCTTTACCAGTCAATTTGGTCAGGAGAATCAGCATCCAGTTTTCTTCTGGAATGTTATGAACACCACAAAGTAGATAAAAATTCTTCAAGCTACTTAGATTCTTTATAAATTGGGCAGGTTTTATCTCAGTCTCTGTTGTTGAAAGAAGTATCCACAGGGTGTTCTCTTTGCCTGTTCAGGACATGGAGTTGCAGCTTGTGAGCCTCTACCTGTTTTTGATGTGCTTCTCTCTCGGCTTGTATCTGTTCCATGTGCGTTTTATGAGCCTCCTTTTCAATTTCAGCCTCTGCTAGGCATCTTTGGTATGCTCTTTCCTCTGCATCCTCAGCCTCCTTCTCCTTCATTTGAAGTTCTGCCATTTTTTCTTCATGCTCAAACTGTTGCTTGTTCGCCAAGGTCTGCATCTGGATTGCCTCTGCTGCTGCCTTTTGGTCACATTCCATGAGCAAATCTCTCATCTCCTGATTGGAGATGTCCCCCGTAAGACCTATTCTTCTATCTTTACATACTTTTTAAGTTCATAACCTCATAAGATTGTGACTGACTCATGGTCACTAACTTTTAACTCTTAAAACTCTCAATATCAACTTTTAATGTTAACAGCACTGGGTTCTGATCCAAAGCCCAATTGACCTATGTGTATCCTGCCAAGACTATGCCAATTGTCATGACACTTGGTTTGGGACTCAGCTAAAATCACTCTCGGGTCACATTGCCAGTCTATCCAGACTGGTGGTGTAGTCTACCATAATACTTCACCAAGCCAGTAACAAATGTGTTCTTCCAAAATACTGTACTAGTTATCATGGAGTCACTGACAGTCCCCTTCAGGCCCTTTAGCCCTTCATGACTTCTGTGATAAATCATTATTAAAACCAGAAATCACATATATTAGGTTCTTCCATTTCCAAAGAACCAGAAACTCACTCTAGATCAATATGTATTTCTGGATCTCACCCAAAAACCAAGCTGATAGCCAGTCCTTTAGTAAACTAAACTAAAGGTTGAAATAAAAGAGAAAAGAGTTACTAAATGGTTAAAATGAATCATATACATTACAGTTGATTTCAGAATCTGTAGATCAGGGTAATAGCAGTGATGTTTAATCTGCTAGTTTGCAATAAGTCTCTTGTATGTCCAAAAGTTCTTCTTTGAGTGCTTGCTCATGTCCATTCCATATTAGGTGTGTGTGCTCGCCACATGCACCGGTGCCAGAAATTTTTCCCTTAGCAGTATTCGTAGGGGACTGGCTCTGGCACCCTCTGGAGTGGCACCCGCATGGTGTGATATAAGGGGCACCGCTGGCTGCCCTCACCTCAGTTCCTTCGTGCTGCCAGTGATGGTGCTGGAACTTCTGCTGCTTCGTCTAGTGTTGTTTCGTTCTCAGTTCTTGAGAACTTTGAAAACCTGTAATATGGTTGTATATAGTTAGTAGTTCTTAGTTACCCTTAGTAGTAGTTCTCAACTCTTCGTTAGTCCCAAACGGGACTCAGCCAGGGGATGGGGCATGCTTTAAGCCCTGTGATTGATGCAGATGGCCTATGCCCGTCAGTGATCCACATACCAGCTGCCTAAGGTGCTTGGGTGAATGGCACATAAGTGATAAGTGCCATATCTGCAAGTCCTTCACACCTAGGACAAAGAAGGAATGTGATACCCGTCTGAAAGCGCTCCTGATGGAGTCGGCACTCACTCCAGCACTGGAGCAATGGTCTGACTCTTCACCGAGCGCCGCAGCCTCCGTGCGCAGTGCTCTGCTGGCACCATCCACAAGCCAGCACCGGTCCCCCTCCACAGCTCTGGTCAAGAAGCCGAAAAAGACTGTGAGGGGAAGATCTCCTACCTCCCGCAAGGGAAAGGGGAGGGCTGGGGATGAGCCATGACCTGTGCCAGGCAGCTCAACACCCTGATTGGGAACTTGGGCCCCAGCTCAGGTCGAGAGGTGCAGCCCATCCCATACTTTGCCTGCGACCCCGGATAGCGGTGTTGGCCTAGGTCAGTTTCAGGTGCCCTCGACGCCCGAAGCCCTTCAGATGGCTCAGAAGATCCTGACCCTCCCAGTGCCGCCCACACTGGCTCCAGTGGTATCCCGGTCTCAGGGAAAATCCGTGTTGGGACCTATATGTGTGTCCCTGCCTCAGCGGCACCATTCCCCAAAGAGAGGGATGTCTTGCCATCGCTCGCCCGCCCGAAGCCGTCACACCTCAGGACTAGAGGCAGGCTCAGCTAAGCCCGCTTCAGTTCCTGCACTAGGGTCACCGATCGAGGGACTCGAGGCATACTTCGCTGGTGGATTGGTGCAGACCCTCTGGGGCATGTGCCACTTGGCAGGAACTCCGGGACCAGCCCCGACCGACTCCAAGGGCCTGGTACCGATGCCGGGACCGTATGGACACCAGAGACCGCTGATCGCTGGGCCGTCATTGCCCATCTCCAAGAAGGAGATCACCCTACTCAAGGTGATCCTCCCGGCAACCGGCCTGTAGTAGCTTCTGGTCCCGTTTGACGTCCCGGTACTGGTTGAGAAGCATGAGGCGTGGATTGCCAGGTATCCGATGCAGATCCACCAAATGCCGTCGGTCCCTGAGAGCCTGACCAAGACAATCTCACTCGGACAGATCGGCTTTGGGACGCTGAGACCGGCACCGGTCAAACAAGAGCCACTGCTCAGCCCGATCCTGGTCGCCCGGTACCGACCACTCTGTTGGTAGCTCCGGCTCTGAGTGAGGTTCCCTGACTGCGGGACAAGCCCCGGTACCGGTGGTGCCAACTACATTATCAGCAACGAAACCTGTTCCATGGCCCCAAGTGCAGTGGCTGGCACCATGGTACCTGTGGAACCCCTGGGGGTTCACCCAACCTTCCCAGGCTGCCCAATTGGTGTCTGGAGCCTCGGAGTGGCCAGGGACTCGGTATCCAGTCCCCCTCCAGTGCTCGAGGCTTCAGGGGATAAGACCCTGCAGATCCAGGAGGACCCGGGGGAGCAAGCTGCTGGACCACCAATGGACGTGGAGGTGGCACCGGCATCCTCCTCGTCATTGCCAGACAAGGCTATCACGGGGGGCCCCCCTCACCCAGTTCCTCAGGATGACACCAAGGTGCACCAGGAACTTTTGAAGAGGGTTGCTTCTAACCTGGGGCTTCAGGCAGAGGAATTGGAAGAGCCCTTGGACTCTCTGTTTGATGTCCTCTGGTCCTCGGTTCCCACCAGGGTGGCCCTACCCCTTCATGAAGGGGTCTCCAAATCACTAATGCCCTGTGGCAGACCCCCTCTTCCCTGGCGCCTATCTCTAAAAGAGCTGAGCGTAAGTACTTGTGCCAACCAAAGGGCACGAAAACCTATACTCTGACGCAGCCCCCAGTTCCCTTGTGGTTGAGGGGGTTACAACCCGGGACCACCCCCAAAAATAAGGACTCGCGGAGGCTGGATTTTTTCAGACGTAAAGTTTATTCGTCTTCCAGCCTTCAGCTGAGAGTAGCCAACCATCAAGCCCTCCTTGGCCGATATACCTTCAATATGTGGCAAGCCAAGTTCAAAGGATGGCTCCCTGAGGCTTCCAAGAAGAGTTTCCAAGCGATCCTCGATGAGGGCATGACTGCGGCCAAGGCGGCCCTCCAGGCAGTGTCAGATGCTGCTGCTGCTGCTGCTGCCTGCACCATGGCTTCCGCTATCTCCATATGGTGAGTCTCTTGGCTGCTCCTCTCTGGGTTGTCCACCGAGGCCTAGCAGTCATTGCAGGATCTGCCCTTCGACGGTCCTATTTGCAGAGCAAACAGACAGCAAGTTGCATGGCCTCAAGGACTCCCGCACCACCCTGAAAACCGTGGGTCTCTACGTCCCAGCCCTGGCACATGAACGGTTCAAACCACAGCAGCCTCAGGGCCAGGGGAGCCAGCCTCGGAAAGACCAGCCCCATAAACGAGCCAAGGGTTACAAGCACCGCCCGAGCCACCCGCCTCCACCCTCTGCCCAGTTGGGCTCAACCTGTAAGCAGGGGGCCAAACAGTCGTTTTGAGGGCGCGCCCGAGAGCGACCTACCAGACTATTCCCTGGATCCATCTTTCCCAGTGTTATCTGACCACCTTTCCCCTTTCCTCCTGGCTTGGACCGCTATAACTTCGGACCTCTGGGTCCTCAGCACAGTGAAAAGGGGTTATACCCTCCAGTGCCTTTATACTCTTCCCCCCTCTTCCCGCCCCCCTTCCCCGTTCCTCTTCAGGGACCCCTCTCATGAGAGTCTCTCCTCGTGCAGGAGGTTACTACAGCTGGATGTGGTGGAAAAAGTTCCTCTAGAGTACAGGAACGGGGGGGGGGGGGGGGGGTGTTCCTGGGTTATTCCTGGTACTTTTTAATCCCAAAGGCCAAGGATGGTATACGGCCCATCCTGGACCTGCGAGACCTCAACAAGTAAAGTTCCGCGTGGTCTCTCTGGCTTCCTGGATCCGTGAAACTAGTATGCCGTCCTCAACTTGAAGGACGCATACTTCCACATAGTGATTTTTCAAGGACACAGACACTTCCTCTGGTTTACAGTGGGGCCCCACCACTACCAGTTTACGATCCTCCCATTCGGCCTGGCGACAGCACCGAGGGGGATTACTAAATGCATGTTGGTGGTAGTGGCTTACCTCAGTCGCCGGGGTATCCAAATCTACCCGTACCTTGATGACTGGATTTCAGTAAGGCATCTGATACAATTTCACGTGGGAAATTATTAGTTAAATTGGAGAAGATGGGGATTAAT